>NC_027749.1:13430975-13432597 GCF_000695525.1 Brassica oleracea var. oleracea | reverse complement strand
GGTCTAACAACTCGTCTATCCTCGGAAGAGGATACTTATCTTTTATCGTGATGTTGTTGATACCACGATAATCGATACACAACCTCATGCTTCCGTCCTTTTTCTTCACAAATAGCACAGGAGCTCCCCAAGGTGAAGAGCTCGATCGAATGAATCCCTTTTCCAATAGATCTTCTAATTGCTTCTTTAGCTCAGCCAACTCCGCTGGTGCCATCTGATATGGTGCCTTAGCTATAGGTTTTGCTTCAGGCTCCAAAGTAATGGTAAAGGGATTACTCCGAGGTGGAGGTAATTCCTTTAGTGGTGCAAAGATATCCTCAAACTCTTGGACCACTTCTATGTCTTCGACCTTAACTTCATCATTAGTGGCTCCTCCACTAACCGATAAGGTCACCAAATATACTTCCCCATCTTGAAACAAATCTTGTACTCTCATTGTTGCTACCAAAGACACGGTCATACTAGGACTGATTCCATAGTACACCATCTCTGGTCGTTTACCTCTGCCAAACAACAACTTTCCCTTTCCACAGTCGATCTGAACTCTGTAGCTCGATAACCAATCCATTCCAAGGATTACTTCGTACCCTTCCAAAGGCACGACTAACAAATCTGCCACAAACTCTTTGCTGTCGCCTCAACCTTGTGAACTCAGATTCGTAACTCCTCACTGGCCTATCTCCTTGAACAAGGTTCATGAATTGGCGCTCCAACCGATGCTTTGCTTCTGGAGGAAAATACTTCCTCTCAAACTCTCCCTTGAACGATTCCCATGATGTGATGGTGTGTCCACGCTGCCTGTCTATACTGTCCCACCATCCTGTTGCGTCGCCTTCCAAATAGTACACCGCGATCTTCTTCTGATACTCCTCCGGACACTCCATAGCCTCAAAGTTCTTCTCCATCATAGTAATCCACTTGCCGGTTTCAATAGGATCGGATCCTCCTTTGAACTTGTAGGATCCAATGTTCTTCATGGTAGATAATAGCTTGGAAACTTCAGGGGGTTGAGTACGCCTGCCTTGGTTACCAAGTGCCTCGGTCATCACGTCATGTAAAAGCTTCAGGGTGTTTTCCGCTCCTTGATCTTGTGGTCCTTCAGTGGTACAGTTTTGATCTGGCCTTGGGTGTGATTGAACGGATTGATCATGTTGATGTCTCCGGTCCCAATTACGACTTGGGCCAATACTCGCCAAACTGTCTTCCCTTACTCTAGTCCTGTTACCGTACACAGGAAAAGATTTTGTTCTCTGCAGAGCGGTCCTATCGTGTCCAAACATCTCACTGATGCCATTTCCATCCTCCTGATCTGATCTGTAACCCAATCCTCCGCATGTCCAATCCATACCCTCTCCCCAAATCCGACCTCGTCTATCATCACCTGTCCCGTGATTAGCCATCTGCACACAATCAAAAGGGTAAGTCATATTTCTATTACGGGAAGCGGCTGGTTTCCTAATCATCTTTTTACGACTCATTTGACTCGATAAAATCATTAAAAAGCACTTGTGTCACGCATGGACGAAACCATGCTCTGATACCACCTCTGTAACGCCCCCGAACCGTTCTAGGCATAGGTCAAACCACCGGCCAACAATCAAACAAGAACATGACCGACGGCC
>NC_027749.1:13413740-13429222 GCF_000695525.1 Brassica oleracea var. oleracea | reverse complement strand
CACCTCGTGCTCCACATGGCTGGCTGCATGTCTCAGTCTCATGCAGGATGACACACCCACGTCCAGATGGCCAGCTGCATGACTGAAGTGCATGCAGGTCGACACACCATCTCACACATGGCTGGCCGCATGCTTCGGTTGCATGCATCGCAACACCTCGTGCTTGGTCGTTCCACCTCGTGCTCCACATGGCTACTTGCATGTACAGGTTGCATGTACTGCAACACCTCCTGCTTCCCTTGACACACACACTGCCAGGAGCTTTCCACCACGTCCTGATCACACACACATCTAGCCACCTCGAGCTTCTCGGTCAATTGTCCGATATCGGCCTTCCAGTGAATTTTTTCGTCCCGTGATCATTCCCAATATTTTTTGACGCCCGTTCTGATGATCTGATTATTTTTAATAAGGTACAAATGAATCCTGACTTGATGGAAAATATTTCCCGAGTTTCCGGCTTCTTCGAAAAATTCCATAATACCGAAATTAGGGTTTTTCGCCCAATTTCCGGTCTTCCTGTTGTGCTTCCAAAAGTGTCATGCTTCAAACGTCCTTTGAGTAAATATACCACATTGTCTAACCATTGTCTAGTGGGATACTTGACTCATGGTTCAGACAAAAACAATTTGATCGTCCGCGACTAGACCACCCCAAAAGATACTCGACCATTCTCTTTTTTTTTTTTTTTATGGGTTTCTACAGTATACATATCCAATAATGTACCAACTTAACAACAAACAAAAAGAGTTTGAGACATTTACTAACATATTGTGAATGCATATTGAGGAATTCTATGTTTATTTGTTTTATTCCTTTGCCAAAGTAATGTTAAGTTGAATATTGTAGACACGACTTCTAATTTTTATTATGTTTTTTTTGAAACACTTGAATTACAAAAAATTCTAGGTCTTCAAAAAACTTAATTCCAATAGTTTTGATTTAAAATGTGTTTATTTTAAAGGGTGCTAATTCAGGATTCTAGTTTTAAAAGAGAAGTTATAAAAATAACACCCTTTAAAAAAATTGTGTGTTTGTTGTCTTTTTTTTGTAAACAATAGTCTAATAATTACCATGATGTAGGTTATTAGTTTTAAGAAAATACGACACCAGGATGGAAAAATCGTTACTGTGTGTTACTATCATTTTATAGGCAATGTTTTAGTGTGACATTTAAATACGAGAAAAATATTATTTCAAGCAATTACAGATATTTTTTAATTATTTAATTACAGATATTTTTAAATTATTGAAAAGTTTCATACTTTGTGATTCACACAATTAAAGACAAACAAAACTGTCATTACCACTTTGACCAAAAATAATTAATAGGAGAGCTAGAGTAACAATCTTGGACAACTATGTCTTTAAGAAAATTAGAATTTACTAACTCAACAAAGCGATGGTGCTATGATAGTTAAAATACTAAACCGTAAATAAAATATTATTTGCCAGAAACAATATAAGATTTTGTCTAATATAAAAGAAAGTTTCTACAATAATTTGAAGTGTCACTGTAGTTAATGGTAACTGTTTATATATTGAATTAAAAGGTGTTTATGTTAAATGAAGCTAATTAAGGGTTCCAGTTTTAAAAGATCAGTTATAAAAATAACACCTTTCTAAAAAACTTGTGTTTTGTAATCTACTAAGACTTTGACCTTGATTCATCATTGCAAAACATAAAAAATCTACAGTTAATTCTTTAAGTAGTGATATACATTAATATATATATTTTTACTAGGATCGGTCCGTGCTACGCACGGGATATGCTTTACGTATGATGTATGTAACTATATATAATTGTATATTTTGTTTGCATGGCTTTTATGTAAGTTATTGCAAAAGCAGTGTATATTAACTTTTATGATTTTAAATAATATTATGGTATATAGTGATTATGTATGAGTTATAGATAGTATTCTTGTTGTATGTTTTTGATAATTAGTAATCTATGATTGGTTGGTCAATTGTGGGTTGCTATAATTATTTTAAAGATTCAATTTACACAAAATTCCTTAACCAATTTTTTCCCAATAATATGAAAAAATTATGCTGATATTGAATGTTAAAAAGAATTTACAAAACATGGCAAGAAGCAAGTGAAACGATGCTAAATCATTATTCTAGAAGTTGTCGTTATAGACAAACATGGTATCCTCAATAGTTACATGACTTTTTAGAGCATCTCTAATCTACTGCTTTTTTTTTTATTTCTATAATAACAATTAGAGGTCAAATTGTTTCAACCCATCTCTATCACTTCTTCTATAGAGACTGCTATTTATTTTCTAAATAACATTACTACTATTTTGTTATTATATATTTAAAGCTTGCTAATTTAGAGGAATAAATTAGAGCATATTACACATTTTATAGAGTTTCTCAATTTTAGAAGTAAAAATAGCAAAATACTTTGAAGATGGTCTTCTTTTATTTTTATGTTTTCTGGTTAAAATTATTTGATGTTAGAATTTTCAACAATTAGTTAAATCTCATAATTTTGTGGTTGAGATAATTTTAAACCGGATGTATTCTTCTTTATTTTGGTAATATATATATATACACACACATATATATATATATATATATACATTGACTTGTTTGTTTTATTTTCTATTATTTACTTTCATTTATACTTTCATATCTTGTCAGTTTATTGCGTTTTTCATCCGTATTTTGAAAATATATACATTTTATTTGTATATCAGTAGTAAATTTACACTTATTTTTGGAAGTCATGACATAGATGCATTTATTTCCATACAATATCATTAATCTTTTATTATATCATGAACTTTTTTCATTTATGCTCTTATGCGTAATTTGTTCTTAGTTATTATCTTGTTATATTCTCTTTCTCAATTACTTTTTAAATATTTTTAAAATTATGTATTAATCTTTTGTTGTGCATCTTAGATATTTTGTCAGTTTCTTGTAACTGGAGTCTAATATTCAAAATATGCCAACAATTATTAGATTCATTTTTTTTTGGATTTTTCTTGACTTTGCTTTAATGAAACGTGAAAGAAAGATTGTTAATAGATTCCCATAAAATGCAATTTTATGAATTTTTTTAAAAATATTTTGAAATTAAATATTTTTATTCTGTTTTGTAATTTTGGTTATATTATGTAGTTCACTAAATTATAGATGGTCATTTTCTATATATCTTTATTTTCATTTATCTTTTTAAAAAAATTATTATTTGATTATTTATTAAATATTTTGTTAATTGTTAACGGTTGAAGAACATATATATTATTTCCTCATAAAAAAACAAAACGCCAATATAAAATTGATGTCTTGAATGTTTTGGTGTAAGTGAAATAATACAATTGAATGGTAAAGAAGCGATATTGTCAAATCTTCTAAATCCCTCAGAAGGTGTTGTGTTATGTATTCACGTTGTATCTTCTTTGTATACATTCGTTGAACTTTCACCAACTTTAAGCATTTCAACAAATCTAGGTTCTAAATCACCGAAGAGGCTTTTGGAAGAGTAGCTCATCTCTTTTCCGGAATAATGTAAGAACCAGAACAAAATTTAGCTCATGAGTTTAGACACTATGACTATATCGGTCCAAGAATCGTCGCCATTTGTTGTTCGATCACGATAATCGATTACGCACGCCAATTGGTTGACATAGTCTCTTAACCAAATGTTTATGTTTGGAATGGTATGTTTAATGAGTTCACGACATACAAGTTGTCTAAGGAAGTTTTTCTGCTGTTCAAGAGGATGAGAAGCATGGACGTGATGCCAATTGTCTTACTCTCCCGGTGTTTTTTTTTTGTTAAACCTCTCCAGGTGGTCTTATAAGCTTATGTGATGGTTAAAGATCTAAGACAGTTGGCAGCTTTCTGAAGTGTTGCATTCTATAAAATAGCTTAACAAACATAACCATTCATTTTGCTTTTCACTAATATCAAATCGCAGAATATTGTTTCCCCCCACAATTCTTATTATCTTATGACCGTCATCCAATTTTTTCTATACATAATAATATAATTTTCAGATATTGGTGTCTCTCTTAAACCATTCAAAATCTCTTCTATCAAAAACTCAGTTTAGTTGTAAAGTTAATTTTTTTAAGAATGCGTAAATTTTTTATAGTTTTTAAAATAATCGAACTTAAAATCAGCCATACAACTCAAACACATCATTGGCCAATATTTTGTACGCAAAGCAAACTTGCCTAAGGGGATGTGAGTTGTGATGGCTACAGCTAATAATCTAATATTCTTAGACACATTGCCCAAATTACTGGACCATCCTTCATTGCTACCGAATTTATTTACACATGCCACTCAGAAACTTGTCTTTGCTGATTGAGAAGATCACATACAAAACAAATTAATGAACCTGTAAAGCTTAAATAATAATAATCATTCACTAATATAATTAAAGAGGAAAAAAAGAAACTAGGTTAAAGATTTAATTGAGCAGAAAATCTCTCTAATCTTCTAGAAAACAAAAAATATCTAAGATCTTTCATTGCAAAACAGAAACCATCACAGCAATGTCTCTGAGCATCTCTATGTCCGATACTTATTGATCACGCCCACAAAATTGAAGTGGGAAAAGGGATCTAAATGAGGACCAAAAGATTCTTCAAAAACTCTTTGTTCTCGTAGAGTTTTGGTATTACATTACATTATTTTCTTGCCAAAGAGTGTTAGTGTTGAGAGAAAATAAAAACACAAAATCAAAACCCAAATGAGCCACTAAAACGACAATGAGCTTCACTGCTTCTTTCATCTCTTCTTGGGGTCTCCGTCCCTCGTCCCGCTCCATGATCTTCCTCCTTCCTTGGAAACAAAGTCTTGAAACCAACAACCGTCACTCGGCGGCAATTGTTCACATCCTGTAGTCCGTCTGCAAAAGAAGCTGCATGGTGGGAGACAGCCAACACATTGCGTCCCAAACAGCTCCCACATCTGTGTCTGAACTCTGAAGCTGTCTCCAGCTTCTACGCTGCCATTAACGTCCACGGCTTGGCCTACGTGTCAGACCTCATCACTCAAAACTGCAGCTACAAAGATCTCGTCCTCTCATCACTCTAGAATATAGATAAACATAGAATGTATATATGAAAAAAGGTTTACAAAATATTTGAACCGGTTTGTAATTTTAAATTGGTTTACACCATTAAACAAAATTAAAAAAAAACTAAAAATACAAAACTAAACCTAATCTAGAGGCCGCCGTCTTCTTGTTGAACTCTCCACCGCTGGCAAACTTGAGCATCCTGCCTCCTCCTCCGCCTTTTCATCCAGCCTCTTCTGCCGTCTGTTCGTCCAGCTTCCTCCACCTCGCTTCCTCCACCTCGTGAAGCTTCTTCTCCGTCCTCCTCCATCAAGCTACTCTGCCTCCTCCAACTTTCTTTACCAAGACAAAAACAAATTGAAATCAAAACTCACAGAGAAAGAGAGAGAGAGAGAGAGAGAGAAACATAGAATGTATATGATAGAGTTACAGAACCGAACCGACACGTCTCAAACCAAACCAAGTTTCCAAACCGAAATACACTACGTAATTGATTACGTAGTATCTTAATTGTTTCTTTTCTGCATTTTGTTTTAGTTGATAATAAGGAGAGAATAGGTCTTCCTTGTATATAGGAAACCATCTCCTCCACTTTCCCTTAATTCCCATGTTGAAAGGAGTTTACGACGCCACTTTGTTTCTGTATCTTCTCTATTTAAATGAATGAAAAAGCCAAAAAGAGGCAATCTTAATTGCCCAAAGTAAAGTTTTATTGTTCTTAGTTTGTTCTAAAGCTTTGAAGAAGTTCATAGCTATCAGTATATATTAAAACAGGTTTACAAAATATTTGAACCGGTTTGTAATTTTAAATTGGTTTACACCATTAAACAAAATTAAAAAAAAACTAAAAATACAAAACTAAACCTAATCTACAGGCAGCCGTTTTCTTGTTGAACTCTCCACCGCTGGCAAACTTGAGCGTCCTGCCTCCTCCTCCTCCGCCTCTTCCGCCGTCTGTTCGTCCAGCTTCCTCCACCTCGTGAAGCTTCTTCTTCGTCCTCCTCCATCAAGCTTCTCTGCCTCCTCCAACTTTCTTTACCAAGACAAAAACAAATCGAAATCAAAACTCAGAGAGAGAGACAGAGATCCGGGCAGGATAACACACACAATCACACAAAGCCCAATCACACAAACCATGATAGTAATTGATACGGTGCGTTTAGAAAAGTGGACACGCTAGAAAGAGCGACTTATCTAGGTGGATGATGACATGGCGCCCCAAGTAGAGAGGAAACTGTACTTTATAATAATATATGGACTAGATTTTCAATTCGCGCTACGCGCGAGCTTATATTAATAATTAGTTTTATTTTATAAATAAATTTAAAATAAAAATATATAAATGATATATATGCATTTTCTATAAAATTGTACTCCAAGTATTCTTTAATATTTCTCATATTTAAGTTCTGATAAAATTAAAACATTTAAATAACAAACATTCAGACCTCTTTGTTTGTATATGTAAATGTATATTTGTATTTATAAATGTATTATATTGTTTATTAATCATGTTTTAAGAAAATTTAAAGATTTTCAATGCGCTTTAGTTAATACTACACTGTTATAAATATTTTAATTATAGTTTTATCTATTTTCTATTTGATTGACAGAAAAGATTGATTCATATGACCAAATTTTACAATGAAAT
The DNA here is from genome assembly GCF_000695525.1 of Brassica oleracea var. oleracea. NCBI lineage: Eukaryota > Viridiplantae > Streptophyta > Magnoliopsida > Brassicales > Brassicaceae > Brassica > Brassica oleracea. Next base: position 13,422,521 of record NC_027749.1, on the reverse strand, counting down.
TATGATTATTATTTACTTATTGTGTGCATATATGTATTTGAAATACTATTATTTAGTTATTTTAAATGCATATCAAATAGTATAATATCTAGATTTAGCTCTTAATCATAATAAATATTTTGATGAAATTTAAATAATATTGAATATTTTGGTTAGATATAAGAAAATAGGAAATATATATATAGAATTTTAAACTAACATTAAGGAATATTTTCTTTATTAAAATAAAATATACAATATTAGATATATATATATATATTCTACTTGATCTAGTTACATTATATATTATGCCATGAGTATTATGTTTAGTTAATTCAAAGATACTTTTTTCTAATTGTTAGAAGTTGGTCAAAATTTCATTTTCAAGTTTATCGATTGATATTCTTAGATAATATATCTCTATATATTTCTTTTTTTTGTTGTTGTTGAGATTATACTTTAATGTCAATATGTAAAAGTTAATAGATATTTCAACTAATTTATTTGCAGCCTACTTAGAATTTTATGTTTCCGTATATTTTATTAGAATTGTTCATCAAATATCTTTTTTTAATGGAACTCATGTGAGATCATTTTTAATTTTTAATTTTATATGTTATGTAGATTGCTTTAACAAAGTTTTATAAGCATGGATCCTATAATTTTTATTGGTGAATTTGATTAAAGACTTATGAAGAGTCATAATGTAATTTGGTTTATTGTGGATAACTTTATTTAAAAAAGAAATCTTGTAGATTATAACATTTTTAAGGTTTGTTTCATAAAAGCCTGTTTGATTAGTTTACTGATGATTTGAATACAATTTTTAAAAAGCTTGTGTCAAAACATAATATAGTACTGTTATTAAAATTTTAAAAGTAAATAACTATATTTCATTTTATCGATAAAAATAGTCCGAAATCAAATTAAAAAGGTTTAATTAATAATATGTGTCTTACACAAGTGGATTACTTTTGCCTTTATTATTAATAAAATTTGTAAACTTATTGCAAACCATCTAATTTCAGTTTAATCATATATTTTATTTTGATGTATAAACTATTTGTATATCTTGACGTACTTTAATATAAAGTTTATCAATTTTGTTGATTTGAATTTTTAAAGGAGTTAGCATATAAAAATTAAGTTAGTTATTTTTTTTTTGTTTATCCTAATTAATATTTTTAAATTTTATTTTCATATATTTTTTTTAGAAGTGGTAAACTAAACTATTATGATGATTTGACATATTTTGTTGGAATTTTGAAATTATATATAAATATTTTTAATAGCATATAGGTAAAAAAGTAGTAGACAGAATTTTATTTTTTATTTTAAACTCTTTTTTTATGTTAAGTTTTAAGTAAGTTAGTATCAATAGCAATCTAACTTTTAAGATATTTTCTTACATTTTGAATTTATATTTTTAATAAAATTTTATTTTATTTTTACATACATGATTATTTTTTAATTTGATTTCTTCTAATAGTTTTATTCTTTTTGTTAGTTAAAATTTATATTTAATTTTCAAATATTTAGTTTATGTATCAACTGAGTTATTTTTAATAAAACTTATTTTCTTTGGTACCTTATTTTATTTTCATTTGAAGTTAGTGAAATAAAGTTTTGAAACCGAAATTTTGAATATCAAATTAAGATGCTGATTTGTTATATTCAAATGATATTTGTAAATTCTATGTGAACACTTTAAGATTAAATAACATATAGCCTAAATTTTGAAATCACATGTACTTTATATTCCTTTTTTATTATTTCAATTCTTATATTCTGTAAGGTTTACTTTTTTGTTAGTTAAATTTATATTAACTTTCCAAAGATTTAGTTTATATATCAAATTGATACCTTTTATGAGTTTGCCTCTTTTGTTGAGTAAATATAAATTTTTTATTTATTTAGAAAGTAATAGTTTTTGAAAATCTTGAAATTTTTTAAAATAATAAATAAAATGATGATTTGGCATATTTTCCTTGGTGTTTTAAGATAATATGAGAACATTCTCAACGATTTATAGCATCAATTTATGTATAATATATGTTATATTGAATATTTGCAATAGCATATAACCCAAACTTTTAAAATCACGTGATTTAAATTTATGTATTTCTAGTTTTAAAAATTCTTGCATTTAAATTAATTATTATTTTTGTTAGTTATTTTTATGTTAATTTTCTAAAATCTATTATATTTTAAGTTAGCTTATATATGATGTTTTACTTTTGTAAGTTTACCTTATTTTGTATTGGTTTATATTATATTTAGAAATTTAAATTTTGGTATTATTAAAAATTTTATGAATAAATAATAAAGATTTTAAATGTGTCATATTGTGATTAGTGGTTTTAAATCCTATGTATACACATTCTAAATAAATAAGTAAATAAAGTACAATTTAAAATATATTTATACTTCTAGTATCATATTTATTAACGAAAATAAATATTTCATATTGTGATTGTGTAAATATCTCTTTTTTACTATCTCTCTTTGTCAAAGTAAATCTTGAAAATTCTAAAATATTTGACAACTATTTATACTCACCCTAATACTTCATATATTAGAAATTTCTTATTTTATATATTAAGTGAATTCCCCATTTTAGATGTTTTAATTTTGTTATTTTAACTTCTTTAACATCAAATTTCCTATTTTGTAATTTAAAGGATATTAGAAAATTCCTTTTTATACATTGTGAATTGTTTAGATGATTTTCTGTTACTATTACTATTTTAACATTAGATTACTATTTATTATACCTAAGAAAACAATAATGTTTTGTTAATATTACGGTTTTAATTTTGATTCTCCCTTTTACCATAACAATTAACATTTTAAAGCAAATTGTAAAATGTTAATATTTATTCTGTTAGTTTAAGTTATATATAGAATATTAATTTTGTTTTTAATATAATTTTGTAAATGTTAATATTTTTTACAAATTATAAGCTAATATAATGATGTGTCATAGTATGACTGGTTATTTTAAATCTTATATGAACGCTCTCAAAAATTTATAGCCTTTTTAATTTTGATTTTTCATTTTTCTATAACAATTAACATTTTAAAGCAAGTTGTAAAATCTTAATATTTATTTTGTTAGTTTAAGTTATATATGGAATATTAATTTCGTTTTTAATATAGTTATGGAAATATTAATATTTTCTATATATAATAAACTAATATAATGATGTGTCATAATATGATTGTTCTTATTTTATATATTAAGTGAATTTCCCAATTTAGATGTTTTAATTTTTGTTATTTTAACTTCTTTAACATTAAATTTCCTATTTTTTTAATTTAAATGATATTAGAAAATTCCTTTTTTATACATTGTGAATTGTTTAGATGATTTTATGTTACTATTTCTACTTTAACATTAGATCACTATTTTATTTTTGTATAAAATATATTTTACGTTTATAATACCAATGAAAAAATAATGTTTTGTTAATATTACAATTTTACTTTTGATTCTCCATTTTACTATAACAATTAACATTTTAAAATGTTAATATTTATTTTGTTAGTTTAAGTTATATAAGGAATAGTAATTTCGTTTTTATAATTTGTAAATATTAATATTTTTATAAATAATAAACTAATATAATGATGTGTCATAATATTTCTGGTTGTTTTAAATCCTACGTGGACGCTCTCGATGGCTTATATAATCAACTTTTATATAGTATAGATTTTAATGTAAGTAAAATAAATTGTAGGGAATTTTGCAAAAAAGGAACAAAAGAACTTATGTATCGTCTCCTTAGAACCAATTTACTAGTTTTTGTCCACTTAGAATAAATCGTAATGTTAATGCCATTCTAAACCTCTAATTATGTAATTATAAATTTTCTCAAACAAATTAATTTAAAACAAATTTTAAGTTTTATTTTTACCATGGAGTCATTACGATTATCTTCTCCACTGGCGGTTGCGCCGGCAGGAGCTCGTTAAGATTATGATTACCATGGAGTCATTACGATTATCTCATCAGTGATAGCGGTAAGTCTCCTCCTTTATATGAAGTCATAATAAATTACTCACGAAGTGTTCGACTTTTTAAACTGAGAATCTTCTCTAGTGCCTGTTTTTGCAATCTGAATTAGGATTTGTACTTATAAATGTGTGTGTGTGTACACAGGTCACACGTGTGGGGAAAAGTTGCTTGTTACTGCATTTCTCGGATCATACGTCCAGCACAAGTTTTACTACAACCATTGGGGCTATATCTCACTCTTAAGAATACTTGTTTTATTGATTATCTCTTCAAGGGTCTTTCTCACAAATAGTAATAAAGACTCAAAGAAACAAGTGTCGATGGGAACGCCACACAGTTTGTTTCTTAGCTCACAAGTAACCATTGAAAACATGGTCAAGAACAGAGTCGAACATGAATAGAGTACAAATTTCTAATGCTGTGTTTATATTTAACATAATGCCATTGATCTTCCATATCCGAAAATTTCCACCTTAACGTTTACGATATTATAGGTTTGAGAGATAGTAATGATGGTAGCAGTTCCTCCTATGCTTCACAACATAAATTAAAGAAAAAAAAGAAAAGAAGAAAAACGTAGAGGAAAGAAGAAGAAGTTTGTTTATTTTTGGTAGAAGGTTTAAAAAGGAAACTAAAAAGATTTAAAAGATTTTCAAAATATTTTGTAAGCGTTTTTAGCTAAATTTCCGGATATTAGTTAAAAATCTGGCAGAAAACACATTATTCTTACTTAGAAAATAAATGAAAGCATAGATATTATATATTACGGGTAGTAGATGAAAGAGAATAAGGAAGAATGTCTATTCTAAAAAGATAGACATATGGTTAATGTTTAGATGATTTGATCCTTCTATATTTCAGAAGATAGAAAGATATGCATATTGAGTATTCTACGGTAGTAGATGGATGAATATTTGTTATATTGCGTATTCTAAGTCCAGTAGATTATTGTGTTTTTGGTGGATTTCAAATTCTATATCATCGTAGATGGTAGATTTGGTTTACTGATGCTTTTAGATTAATTTTAAAATGGCTCTTCCCAAAATAATTTCACCATAAAATTATTTTTCTCAACTGCAAATGCATAAAAATATTATGTTTTGTATTTTTTCTTTTTTTTTTTTGGTTTTTCAATATATTGATATGAATTTTTATAAAATGTAAGGGTAATCAATGTCCAAAAGTGACAAAAGTTGATTTTGTTCTAAGGGGACAATAGCTGAGATTAGTTGTTTTTTTTAGCAAATATCCCTAAATTGTATGATACAAATATATGTATTCCATGTGGCCATAAGCTCTGTTAAAATTATTTAATTAGTTGACTACAAATAAACGGTCTTTGTCCTTTATACAGTTATTGTTTACCTTAAAGAAAATACTATTTTAATATAATTAATTATAATGTAATATTTATAAAATACAACACACACATAATTACTTCTCTTTTCAATAGTGGTATATATTTTTCTGATGGAATTCATTATTTTATTTAAGAACACCAACTAAAACAACAATTGTTTTTCTTCTACTTTCCGGTGTTACTCTCGATGAACTTAAGTTGTAAAAATAGTACTCCCTCCGTTCAGTTATAAATGACGTTTCACAGTCTTTTTTGTGTCAAAATATATGACGTTTACGAAATTCCATGCAAAAACTAACAAGAAAAAACCTTTTCTACCCTTACAATTATTAACATCATTTCACTTGCATAGACGTGGCTATTAACGAGTGCATCATCTACTTCTTCGTTATCGAGTGTATCTACTTCTTCATCCGTTGGTGTTTGATTAAGATAAAAAAAAACTCATTTTCATTGGCTATGTATGGAAGATTCAAATCAAAGTTAGAATCCATGAGTGGTTGTGATTCATTCGATTGTTTCTATCAATATATAGCATAGTCAATTTTTTTGTTTGGCATCAATATCAGTTTAAAAATTTTAGTTTCGGCTCCGTGCTTAAATTGTTTTGTAGAATTTTAACACTGAAATCTTCTTTGTTCGTGCATTACTTCATTTTCAGTTCAACGACACATATTTGACTAAAAGAATTAATTGAGCATTTATAGGTTTTTGTATGTGAAACTGTTATGTTATTAAAAGATCACGACTAAGAAAAGTTGGGAGCAACATCCTTTTGACTGAATAATGATCACTAATAATAATGATATGAAATAAATTAAATATTAAACACTAATGAAAAAGGTTAAAAATGGTATTACATTAGCTTTCTTAATTGATGTGCAATGTTGTAGAACGACACTTGTAGCTGAACGGAGGGAGTATTAAGGGGGATTTGCCAAAAGTGACTCAAAACTTGATTTTGAATATAAAAGTGTACCCCAAATTCAATCAAATGCAGAAGTAACCCAAAAGCCTAGTGAAATTACAACAGCTCCCTTATGAACAAATAAAACATATGTATTCAGTTTTACCATTATAACTCTCCGTTAGAGAAGACTTACAAAGAAGTCTTCTCTGTGATGGCTTCTTTGTAAGTCTTCTTGTTCAGTACATCTTAAAAATAATTTTATAATTTTATAAAAAATATTTTGATGGGTAAAAAATTGAAATCATGTAATAATAAACATTTCTCATTGATGTAAATTTAGTTCATCTGAAATTGAATTATTTTCAACATAGATGAGTGAATGTATATTGGCTCATGAGTCATTGGTTTAGAGTTTGGTAACATATGTTATAGTATTGTATGTATCTTTAGGGTTAGATTCTGAAATCTTACCTTTATTTTTTTTTTCTTTCAAATTGACCCATATATGTTTATTAACTATCTAATAACTTGATTTAAACACTTTCTAAGTTTCTTTTAAGTTTAAGAAAGTGTTTTTTGCATAGTTAATTGATTTTAGGGTCTGGAAGACTTACAGAGACTTAAAAAGAAGTTTTCCGACACATCCCGCCTAAATTTTAGTAGAATTTAGGGTTCCCGCCTAAATTTTTGAAAAATTTAGGTTTCCCGCCTAAATTAAAAGTCTTCCATAAGTCATCCAGGAGTCTTTCAGAGGAAATCTATTCATGGATTAGATCTTAAAAATAATTAATAAATTTTATAAAAAATATTTTCAAAGGAAAAAAGTCAAAATCATGTATTAATAAACATTTCTAAAAGATGGAAAATTAGTTTTACTGAAATTGAATTATTTTTAACATAGATGAGTGAATGTAGATTGAGTCATGATAGCCTTTGGTTTAGGGTATGGTAACATATGTTGTAGTATTGTTAGGGTTAGATTTTGAAAATTCATCTTTTTTTTTCAATTTGACCTATATGTGATTAGTGACTATCTAATAACTTGATTTAAATACTTTCTAAATATCTTAAAAGTTTAGGAAAATGTTTTTTCTCAGTTATTTGATTATAGGGTCTGGAAAACTCACAGAAGACTTTCCCAAGAAGTCTTCTGACATATCTCGCCTAAATTTTAGTAGAATTTAGGATTCCCGCCTAAATTTAGAAAAAAATAGGTTTCCTGCCTAAATCGAAGTCTTCCAAAAGTCTTCCCGAAGTCTTCTAGGGAAAGTCTTCTTATGTATTAGATCTTAAAATAATTAATAAATTTAATAAAAAATATTTTGAAAGAGAAAAATAGAAATAATGTATTAATAAACATTTAAAAACGATGAAAATTTAGTTTTACTAAATTTGAATTATTTTTAACATAGATGAGTGAATATAGGATCTAGAAAACTTTCCAAGAAGTCTTCTATATCGAAAATATTTAACCTAATTGGAATTTTTGTCTCCATATATCAATAAAATTTACACATTCTCTTTCTTCCTGTCAAATGGCTGCAACAAATGTTGGGGTCAAAATAGGTCACGACGGAATCAATGTCTGAAAGTCCGTAAAAATCGGTATGAACGTTTTTTCGAAAAATAAATCTCAGAAAAAGATTTATTTTTACGAAGAATCTTGCGGAGAAAACACATTCACGAAAAATCGGAGAAAGACTCGAACAAGGTTGCCGCGTAGCGACCAGCACGGCTCGATCGCTAACCGAGCTCTCACAGAAGCTCGTTCGCTACGTAGCGACCGAGCTCTCCCCAAAGCTCGGTCGCTACGTAGCGACCGAGCACGTACACGGCTCGGTCGCTACGTAGTGACCAAGCTCTCACCGAAGCTCGGTCGCTACGTAACGACCGAGCACGTACACGGCTGAGCTCGGTCGCTACGTAACGACTGAGCTCTCACCAAAGCTCGGTCGCTAAGCACGTACACGGCTCGGTCGCTACGTAGCAACCGAGCTCTCACCGAAGCCTGGTCGCTACTCACCAAAGCTCGGTCGCTACGTAGGGACCGTGCTTTCTTAAAAATCGATACGACACGAATCCATGCATTCTCGTCTACTCTTTAATGCTATCTCCCGAAGACCGTAGCCAACCCATTTCATGTTTCTCGTCATTTTAAGTCATCAATCGAACTTTACGATAAAAACCTCGAAAAGTTTGTTTTTATCGAAAGAAGCCCTAATAAATGCTTCGAGTCAAACAACGGCCCAAAGAGACTTAAGACGTGACTCGAAACACACTTACGATTTCTTAACCAAAAGCCCATAAACCGTAGGACGGTTTATGCTTGGTTCGCAAGGAAAGATAAATGTCAAGTTTCCGCGGATAAATACAAAATTTTGAAGATAATTACGAAGATCGAAAAAAATAGAGTATCTCCATTTTTATGCTATGACGGCTTAAGGGCAGAAAAGGAAAAGCGTAAACCGACCTAGGAGCCAGTATATAAGGAGTCCTAGGCAAGAGTCATGGGAT
>NC_027749.1:13407713-13413626 GCF_000695525.1 Brassica oleracea var. oleracea | reverse complement strand
CCGACAGCTCTCGTAGCCAAGGCTTCTACCTTGTTGTAACGCTCATACGCGGATTCGGAATAAAACTCATTTTGCTCTCTTTTACGATTTCTTATTTCTTTTCGTCTTTAATTGCGTGTTCTGATTGCTTGGCGTGTGGTTAAACAGATATCCGGGACCTCTGGGAAATTAGGGTTTTCTTAACTTTCCTAATTTAAACGGAAATCGACAGTGCGAATTTCGGTTCCCACAACAAAAATGTAATGTTTCTCACTCTAAAACTCTCCAACCTCTTTCTAATCTCCTTGAACATCAAAACACCAAATTTAAATCCGTTTCTCATTTTTTCTTATGTCTTCTTCTTTTGGTTTTTCATTACATGGTTCTCATCTTTCATTCATTCAAAGGTAGATCTATAAATGTTGGATATGTATTATTGTGTGTTTTATATATTATATTCTAAAAAGCTATAGATTCAACATATTGTGACTGTTTTGTTTATTATTTAAGCATTAAAATTATATTTTTGAAGTTTTTATCTGTTTTGAAGCCATTTGAATGTTTTTGAATTTGCAGGTTTTTCAGATCTGAGACTGACGTTGAAAGACTTCTCAGAAGACTGACTTCTCAGAAGACTCTCGGAAGACTTCTAGACAAGTCTTCTAATTCATTTTATGCTAGAAGACTTCCCACGAAGTATTCAGGAAGTCTTCTGCCCAAAGTGGTACAAATTTTGGATATCTATTTTTTGTGTTTTATATATTGGATTCTAAAAAGTTATAAATTCAACCTAATGTGACAGTTTTTTTGTTTATTATTAAGCATAAAAAATGCTTTTGAAGTTTTCTCTGTTTTGAAGCTATTTGAATGCTATTGAAAGTGTAAAATTTTCAGATCTAAATCAGACTTTGGAGGACTTCTCAGAAGACTCTTGGAAGACTTTCGGAATACTTCTTGGGAAGCCTTCAGGAAGTCTTCCAAAGTTTTCTGCTCAAAGTCATACAAATTTTGGATATGTATTGTGTGTTTTATATATTAGATTCTAAAAAATTATAGATTCAACCTAATTTGATTGTTTTATTTATTATTTAAGCATAAAAATTTATTTTTGAAGATTTCTCTATTTGAAGCCATTTGAATGCTTTTGAATATGCAGATTTTTCAGATATGAGTTAGACTTTGGAAGATTTCTCAGAAGACTCTTGGAAGACTCTCAGAAACTCTCGGAAGACTCTTGGCAGACTTCCCACAAAGTCTTCGGGAAGTCTTCCAAAGTCTTTTGGCCAAAGTGGTACAAGGGAATGATGTCAAGTGGAGACCAAGCTTATCTATGTTGAGGAATGATATCCAGTTCCATGTGTAATAGTTTTGTTTATGGTCTGTTGTATGATTTGTATGTGCACTATTTAGTTGTGAATTATTTTGCAAACTTAAAGAAATGTTAATCAAAAGAATTTTTTTAACCATTCTGCCACTCATAACAAAACACAACAACACAAAAACTTAGTCAAATTTACTAAAATTAAGAGACAAGACTTCACAAAAAAAACTTAGTCAAATTCACAAAAAGATCAAACTTGAATTTTAAGTGAAAGTTGAAATTTTTTAAATTTCATGTAAGTTAAAAATTATATCTTATGATCTAAAAAGACACATTAATCCACATGACTTGATATTCTTGAAGTTAGTTAACACTTTTGAAAGTTAACACTTATGAGGAAAACTTACTTTAGCTAAAAACATTATTAAACATCAATGTTTGTAACTTCATAATTATCACCAATTAAGTTATGAATTCGACTCAGTAGTCCCAATATTGACTAATAAAAATGAATTAGCAAGAAATTATTAAAAATTCATTTTGATTTTGGATAAATTTGAAGTTTAATAAATATTTACGTACAAGACTTCTTTTGAAGTCATCTATGAAAGACTTCAAAAGAAGTCTACCCTGTGTAGACTTCAAAAGAAGTCTTCTGTTTAGGTCATTTTTGCAATTGCAAATTTATACGAAGGAAGACTTCTTAAAAAGTCTACTCTACAGAAGACATCTTCGGAAGTCTTCCTTTGTAAATATTAGCTTACTTTTGAAATTGATTTTTTTCAAAATTCACAGAAAAGACTTCTTTAGAAGTCTTCGTCCGATGACTTCTCTAGAAGTCTTCCGGAAGTCTTCTCAATGTTGCAAGAAGTCTGTTGGGTTACTTTTGCAGTTGACTATATTTGACTTTTCGAGAGAAGACTTCTATACTTCTCTAGAAGTCTTCTCTCGCGGGAAAAGGTTTGACCAAAACCCAGAATTAAACTCGAGAAGACTTCTAAAGGAGTCTTCTTATAGAAGTCTTCTCATTGATATTAAATGTTTTACTATTATTTTTCAATTGCAAAAGTAACCCACGCAGACATCTTCCGGCATTGAGAAGACTTCTGTAGAAGATTTCTCCAGGAAGACTTCCTTAGAAGGCTTCTACAAAAAGTCAAATTTTTTACGAACTTCGGTCAAATTTAAAACTAACATGTTTATCCGAGAAGACTTCCTAGTCAAATTTTTGACGAACTTTGGTCAAATTTAAAATTAACATGTTTATCCGAGAAGTATTCTCTTAGAATTTAGAATTTTTTGAATACAAAGGAAATTTAGAAGACTTCTAGGGAAGTCTTTTATTAAAAACACACAAAAGGTCAATTGTAAAACTAACCTATGCATTGACCAGAAGTCTTCTTCGTCGAACAAATCTGAAAAATAAAATGTGTTCGCGATTTCATACCTTGAACTCGTGAGATGATTTGGTAGTTTCTCCAATCATTCAGAACTTCACCACAACAGCTACCTACTCGTTAATCATCAAGAATCGTGAGCTTATAAACCTTACATAATTTGTAATCAACATCTTCAATTTTTTGATGAATTTTGAGAGAAAGTGTAAGATATGTGGTTTGTGTGGATAGGAAATGAGAAAGGATGAGAAAAAATCGAAACTTTAGGGCATTAACACTTTCAATTTGATAGTTCATGGTGGTTGAGGTGTTGATGTCACTGGCAAAGTTATAAATATTTGATGAAGATGAGAATGGTAAGGTAAACGCATTATTTTCGAAAAAAAAAAAAAGTAATGACATTTTTGTGAATAACTAGAACTTCTAGGGGGAATAGGAAAAAAAAAATTTTCAAAAAAAACATAGGTTATTTTTGTGTTTGACTTGAAATTTTGAATCATTTTTGAAAGAACCCCGAGTATTAAATATATTTCTAAATATTGTGACCAAATATATATCGGCTATTCCTGACTTTGTAGTATAAGAAAAACCAACTTAAATGTAAAATAACTGCATAGATGTCAGGATCAAATCTACTAATGGTGAGTAGTGAGATGCAAGCATATTTGACGTTTCCAAAAACATTTATGGGAGTGTTTAGTGGACAAAGATGAGTTGCTTTTTTACGTAACTGCTATAATTTTTAATGAATTTATTTAAAACGTAAACATTTTCCCTCTGTGAAATTTTTTTTGTACGATTTTGTCATTTTCGTTTGATTTTTATGAGAAGTGAGGAAGACTCACGTTTATAGAACCAGCAACCAAACATTATTTCACCAATTAGTAACTTGACATAATTCTACAAATACTGATTTTACGATTATGTTTTGATAACGTGTTCAATATGTATTGCAGTGGATCCTCATATACCACATGACCTTAAAGTTAAAATTGCTCTAAAAATGAGTAATTCATCATTAAAGTCAATTGGTAGTATTTTGGCAACTGGAAAAGTGGGACGAAACACAATTCTTAATCCTGAATTTCAAAAACGAGTAGATCTATCTCCATTTATCCAAAACAGTCAACCTGTTTTTAGAAATCTCATTTTTTTCCATGATTGTGTTGAAGATGATAATCCTCAAGCCCTTTATCTTCGTGGTTTGGAAAGTTTCTGTATTTGGAGAGCTACACAATGCATGCTTTTATATTGAAAGAGCCGCAAAGATTGGTGATGAAAAGGAAATAGTTATGAATGCTCTCATTTTTGTATGTTCTGGATTACCTGAATCTGGAGTTGATGTACTTGACAATGGAATAGCTGACTGGAAAAAACAACTTAAATGTGGTGACTTCATATGCCAAAGAAATCGAATTGACTTTGTTGCAATTTTGTCTTACTGGTCATGGTGTACTTGAAGGAACTTGGTATTGTCCATTACCAGAATGTGAGTTTAACCATGCATTTTTTGCATGTTCACTTTGTTTTTTATATAGGCACTCTATTATTATTAAAAATCTATGTTAATTGTAATATTTAGTTTTATGTTTCAAACGTTGTCAACTGTTTCTTTTTATTATTGTGAACATATTTGACAACTATACATTTGTGATCCAGCATGGAGAATTGACGCTAATGATTTCAAACCGTGTCTACGGTAATGTAATATTGATAAAATTGACGTTGACTCTCCTGCGAATATGGAGAATTAAGAAACGCATGAACATTGTCGTGAGAGTGTTTCTTTAATCTTCTTGAAGACGAGATGGGATAACATTTTTGTTTACACATTTTGAGACTAATACAATTGAAGATTTTAAATAATTATTGGAAATAATGAAACTACATAAGCATAAATATCAATCAAATATAAAATTTATACTAAAACAATTGATAAGATAAAATTTTCGATTAAGTTGAATAATTGCCACTTTGAAAAGTACTTATATACGAAGTTCTCTATTAAATACTTAACTGAATATATTGCATAATTAAATTACTGAAAACCGGTATAACTGAATACGTTAATTTTATGTTTTAACCATTGTAACATTTGTTTCATACCTTTTGCAAGTGCATGAATGTACGTATAAATGATTTATTTGTTGAGAAAGAGTATCGGCTTACAACTTCAATTAGGGAACTAGCTGAAGATATTGTATGTGATATTTTATCGAAGATTTTCAATCAGTCAAATAAAGATTTTGGAATTGTAGATTAGTCAATAAAAAGATTTGTAGAATCTAAAAATCATCTTTTATTTTAAATAATCTACAAATTAGGAACTTATTCAAACCTCCATACAATGAGAAATATTTTTCTAAACATAGTAACTTCTTAGACGATTGTGTTCTTAATAAAAATGTTGAAGCCATTTTTTATCTGGCATAAATGAATTATATTTTAAAAGAGCAAACATAAAGGTCTCAAAATATTAAAACATGCCGCAAGTTATATGCATGCAAAATCCATGTATATATTAGCATTCTTACTGGAGATAGTGATTTAACACAAGGCTCTACATTAATTAACAAGATGTTGAATAGCAAAGGAATATTTCAGCTTAAAATGTTATACAAGTCTTAAATTGCTTTCTTTGATGCTTGCAATCAGGGGCGGACGCAAGTGAGAGGTGGGTGGGGCATGTGCCCCATGCTATTTTGTCTTTTTCCCTGAGAAAAGTAGTACTAAGTTTACATTAGTCCTTTTAATTTGAATATTCTTTACTACATGGTCTCATATAATATAAATTTGCTCCATACTATATAAGGTTTTGGATCCGCCCCTCCTTGCAATGAAAGAACATAATTTTTATAGAGACATTTTGGACGGAATGGAAGTGAAAAAAATATGGTATGATATTTTTTATGGTTATTGTGTAGATTTTTTAGTATAAAAAGAACTTGTTAAATTCCTTGAATATTTTTTAAAATAAATTAAATACTAAAAAAGGTTTATTATTCCCCTAAAAGGTTATTAAATGTTTAAATTTGTATCATATGATTTATTTTGGTTACATTAAAATTAAAATATATATCAATAGTAAAATAAACTTTTCAGTGATTATTATGTTTAAATTTATATAATTTTTTTAAAAAAAATATTAAACTAATTGAGGTGAATGTAACATACACTACAAGAAAACATCACCTTAACGAGGGCGGTTTTCCTCGT
>NC_027749.1:13405388-13407613 GCF_000695525.1 Brassica oleracea var. oleracea | reverse complement strand
AACGATGACTTTAGTTTTTCACGTAAATTCGTCGTAAACTCGACACACATTTTACGAGGATTGTTTTTCCTCGTTAATTTTCGTAGTTAAGCATGTGTTTTCTTGTAGTGATACCATATGTAACTAAAATCTGAAACAAAATAAAAAACCAGTTGTATTGTACCTTAATTGTTATAAATCATATTGTGGATGTCCATAACCGGCCCGGTTCATAATTGTCCCAATGCTAGAGAGAGAGAGAGAGTCGACCGTGAGGAGAGAGAGAGAGAGAGAGAGAATCGGCATCTTGCCTTTTACTTATTAGATTATGCTTTGTACTCTTTCCATATTTGTATTTCTTTTCTTTAGTCTTTCCATTATTCTATGACGGTGTAATTCTCTATATATAAAGGGCTCCTTATGTTTATGAATAATATAAAAACATAGATTCTATTCTCTTGTTTCACAACACGTTATCAGCATGATAGATTCTAAAACCCTAAGCTAAAATCCAAATCGATAAACCCTAAAACCCTAGCCGGCTTGAACCCTAATCTTCTCGGTGAACACCCTTACAGATCGCGAACCTTCCCGATCCAAGCTTCAACCTGTTCGCGTCCTGACCTAAAACTGCTCGCGTTCCCGAAGGACAGCTTGCATCCAACGATCCAGCTCGCGACAACATCAGCTCGCGATCCGATCAACTCAACGTCCAGCTCGCATTCCCGATACCAGCAAGGATAGCAAGCAATCCGTTCGTGTTCAGATCGTGGTTCTTCTCTCCTCGGTGGTCCATTCAACCATCGGTGGTCCATTTAACCTTACTTGAGGTTAAGGTAATTCGAAACCTTAAAGATAACCCATAATCGAATTTGATTGTTTGATAAGAATCGAAACCAAAAAAAATACAAACCCTAATAGTATGATCTAATGTTGAAATCAAAACCATAGGGTAATAGATCAAAACCCCAATGAGTAAATCGAAGCTCATAATCATAAGTTCGATACCCCAAACCCTAATCGAGATTGATTGTTTGATCAATTAAAATCGAAACCTTAATGGTTTTGAATCTCACAATCCCAATGATCTAAGATCAAAATCGAAACCCTAATAACCATGATCCTAGCCGCATACATGCTTATTGCATGAATGCATGAAATCGATTTTATTTAAAACCCTAATACTAAAACACATTCGATTTTATAAACCCTAATTCGAAATCAAATTGATTGATTGAATGAATTATAATCGAAAACCTAATCTAATGCTTTGAATCGAAATTGATTGTTTGAATGATTGTATGTTTGGATATAGTATGCTAGCCTTGATTAATTAAAACCGTATTGAATTTGATCACATAAAAATCGATTTCTAGGATTGATAATCTCATTCTTGTATTTGGTTGTTTGAATTTATAAAACTGATTGAATGATTTTCAAATTGAAGTCGTATTGATTGTTTGATCGAAACCCTAATGTCTTGAAATTATCGAATACTATCTTGTTTGCTTGATTAAAACCGAATGCTTGAATTGAAATAGAAATCGCTTACTAGGTTAAATGATTTATGCATTCTCGTCTTGATAATGATCCGGCTAGTATTGATAGTTTTGATACATTCTCAAATGAACCCTAAGAGTTGATTGTAATTACACATTGAACTCTTAGAAAACCATTTGCTAAGATTGAAAACGAATAACCGTTGTATTGATTGCATTGAAACCGTTTGCTAAGATTGTAGCCGTGCGGCTTTTTTGCATCATGCATGCATAATAGAACGAACTGATTGCATATATAATCTGAATGCTAAGATTGAACATGTATGCATCATATACGAATGACCTATTTGCATCATACCTAGAATCCGGATTGCTTGAGCATATTGATTGCATTCGCTTGAACACTTTTAAATCTAAATTATGAAACATATGATTCAGATGTCCAAAATCAACAACTTGGATTTTGCTGCCCTAAGTCTCTCTGGAGATAATTACTTGCAATGGGCACTTGATGCTAAGATCATATTAAAATCCAAAGGACTCGGTGAATGTATCACCGAGAGCAATGATGCAAGTGAGAAAGATAGATACAGTGCGATATTAATTATACGCCATCATCTTATTGAGAGTCTCAAAGATCAGTATTTGACTATTGAGAATCCTCTAGACCTTTGGACAAAGTTGAAAACGAGATATGATCACCAGAGAACGGTGTTATTACCAAAGGCTATGTATGATTGGAGGAAT
>NC_027749.1:13404715-13405332 GCF_000695525.1 Brassica oleracea var. oleracea | reverse complement strand
TGATGCATTGTATTCACCCAGCTCTAAGAGAAGCCTATTGAGCTTTAAAGACATTCGAATGAATGGCTTTCATATTGAGAATAAGGGCGAAGGAAACAAAGAGTTCCTTCAGATCATAGAGATCGGTTAAGGCTATAAGAAATTCCTAGAGTCTATACATGCGCTCTCTACTGGCCTTTTACTATGCTAGGGTCGGAATGATAGAGACCAATGCTGGTGAGTTCACGTACCAACCGTTTAATGATTACTGTATGTCCATGGGGGTAAGTGTGGAACACTCCGTGGCACATGTACATACACAGAACGGCTTAGCCGAATCATTCATAAAACGAATTCAGCTAATAGCTAGACCATTGCTTATGAGGTCTAACCTTCCGGCCACAGCTTGGGGACATGCGGTCTTGCACGCGGCCAAACTGATTCGTATCAGACCGTCTAGTGAACATAAATATTCCCCATCACAATTGCTTACGGGTCATGAGCCAGGCATATTCCATCTGAAGACATTTGGTTGTGTCGTCTATGTGCCAATTGCACCACCACAGAGAACAAAGATGGGACCTCAAAGGAGGATGAGGATATATGTTGGATATGATTTTCCCATGATTATAAAATAC
>NC_027749.1:13387361-13403415 GCF_000695525.1 Brassica oleracea var. oleracea | reverse complement strand
ATGTCCTTGGTCCCGAAGTGCCATATCTCAGTGCCATAGGAGCTTTGATGTATCTGGCTAGTCACACGACCAGATATATGTTTTGCCGTGAATCTATTGTCTAGATTAAGCTCTTGTCCAACCCAAAAGCACTGGAACGGGATTAAACATGTTCTTCGTTACCTGCAAGGAACGAAAGACTTGGGTTTATTTTATAATAACCAAAACAAAGAAGGTTTAGTTGATTTTGTTGATGCAGGTTATCTTTCGGATCCACACAATGCTCGATCACAGACAGGCTATGTTTTCACACATGGTGGAACGGCCATATCATGGCGTTCCATGAAGCAGACGGTCGCGGCCACATCTTCAAACCATTCAGAGATCTTGGCTGTTCATGAGGCCAGCCGCGAGTTGTTCAGAACAGGGGGAGTAATACGTGTTGTACTTTTTTTTCTTCACCATGGTTTTGTCCCACTGGGTTTTCCTGGTAAGGTTTTAATGAGGCAACATCTAAAGCGTATTACAATCCATATATGGTTATGACATCCAGGGGGGGAATGCCTATTCCCCTATGAACTAATTGTTCCCGACTTTTTCATACACGAACTTTTAAACCATGTCAAAAACCACATGAACAACACGGAAATGACTTATTCCCCTATGAACTAGTTTTTCTGGCTTTTTCACACACGAACTTTTAAATCATGCCAAAGAGCACATGAACAACTCTATTTTTGGAATTACGTACACAAACTATCTATTTCCCCTATGAACTAGTTTTTCTGGCTTTTTCACACACGAACTTTTAAATCATGCCAAAGAGCACATGAACAACTCTATTTTTGGAATTACGTACACAAACTATCTATTTTAAACTAATTCCCCTAAAACTGTAAACGGTGTAATTTAAACGTTAACTTGGTTTATGACATGTCGAAAGCCGGTTTAATTTGGGTTGATAAAAAAAATACTATGTCATTTATTCTTCTTTCTTTTTTGTCAATTGCTCTTTTTTATCAGGAATCGTTTTACTTTTCATCATCAGTTGGGAATATTGCGTCGATTTTATAGTTCCTTGTGGCAATACATGGAGATTGTAAGCTAGTAGTTGCTGCTTTTCTTTCTTTATGCATCATGTAAAACATTTTATTCTTCTCCAGAATAATAAATTTTATCCCCAATTGATGACGAAGAGTAAAACTATTTGTGAAAAAGAAGAACAGTTGACAAAAAAAAGAGAAGAAGGATCCGGGTCTCCACCTGTCATAAACCTAGTTAACATTTAAATAACACTATTTACGGTTTTAGGTGAATTAGTTTAAAAATCGATAGTTTGTGTATGTTATTCAAAAAATAGAGTTGTTCATGTGTTTTTGGCATGACTTAAAAGTTCGTGTGTGAAAAAGCCAGGAAAAACTACTTCATAGGGGAATAAACCACTTTCTCTTTGTTCATGTGGTTTTTGGCATGGCTTAAAAGTTCGTGCGTAAAAAAGCCGGGAACAATTAGTTCATAGAGGAATATGCCATTTTCCCTCCAAGGGGGAGTGTTATAAATCATATTGTGGATGTCCATAACCGGCCCGGTTCATAACCGGCCCAATGCTAGAGAGAGAGAGAGAGAGAATCGGCATCTTGTCTTTTCCTTATTAGATTATGATTTGTACTCTTTCCATATTTGTATTTCCTTTCTTTAGTTTTTCCATTATTCTATGACGGTGTAATTCCCTATATATAAATGGCTCTTTATGTTTATGAATAATATAAAAACATAGATTCTATTCTCTTGTTTCACAACATTAATAAAGTTTTTTAATATTATATATTTTATTATATGCATTACTGATTGATTTGATTAAATATTTAATATTTTAAACATGTTTGTGACTGCAAAAGCATAATTATAACTTTAGATCACGTTGTGCCGGTACCATTTGAAGGAAGCTCCTGACGGTTTTGGTTGTGGTGCTATTGCTGACCTTTTGCAGTTGAACATGCAAACAATGGCGAAGAAGCCCCCGCTGCAGTCTCATGAGAAAGTGCCAGTGCATGTGCTGTCAACAGGGGCAGGGAAGAGGATGAAAGCGGCATTGAAGAAAAGGGAGTTATGTGATTAAAAAGTTACAGAGGTTCTACCGGTACAACATAAGAAGGCGAAGACATGTTAAGGAATGAAACTAAATTTTGAAACGTCTTGTTTGGTCCTGCTTTGAGCTTGGAAGAATTTTTACTCAAAGTTGTTTCCCTTGGTTCAGTTTCCAAGCAATCCACAAATGAAATACCTAAAAAAAATTAACCAAGTATTTGAAAATATTTATGTTTAAAATTAGTATTGTTTCCACTGCGAATCGCGGGGATCCGAATCCTAGTTATCAATAAAGCCAAAAGCTAACCATTTTAATTCCTAACCCTAACCGTATATTCTTGTACACGTATTTATATATGATGTACTCTTGGTTAAAAAGCCAGCCACCATTATTTTAGATCGAGCCAGAGCTGATGCCATTGTGTTATCCACCTCTGATCATCACTCTCCTCTCCATCTCTTTCCTCCTTTATTCCCATGTTCTTCTTCTCCCTCTTTATGAAGCTGTGCGTTGTTGTTTGGAGATGCGAGACGCAAGCACCACCACCACCGTGAACCATCTCACCTCATCCCACCGGAGCCATGGTTCATCACCGGAGGAGCAGCCCATGTTATCACAGACTCGTTACCTGCAGTCACATCTGTTGCGTTATGGTTACGTACCGGATCTGCGAGATGGAGAGCATGAGCCGAGAGGGAGAGAAAGGCGTTCGAGGCGGAGCCGCATGTTCCCCACCACCACCAGTCGTAGATCTGTACCGCCGGGATCCCGTGGTGACCGTAGTTGATCCATGTTGTCGGAGAGCCATCGATGCTACGTCGTTGACTTCTTGTATCGGTTGGTGAAGTGGAGCACGTAATCAATTATGATAAGTTCCTCAGTCATATTTTTCTTGTATTACAAGTAACCATCTTATCATAAACCCTATAATTATATATTAATTATGCCTGTGTCTTGTGATGTGTCGCGGTGAGAAGTAGAGATCCATGGTGAAACCGTAGCTTTCTGGCTGATATAGTCATTTCGTATATAGTCGGACTCGCTTCTAGTTCTTCGTTATTGGCTAAGGTGAGGGTCTATTCCGTAAATCATGTACCAGTGTAGAATTCTCCCTATGATAGTTTAGATTTCGAATCATGATCCGTCTGTTTGAATTGAGTCTGCTTGAGTCTTGATTATTAGTTAATCATTCATTGTAAACTGGAACTAGGGTTCTAGAGGATTCAACCGTTGATTGAATTGTGTGATGTTCAGAAGTGCTCTATATATCATATATATGAATACATAGTTATGAGTAGGAACTATGTGCGAGGGCAGGGGTTCAGAGATGTATGGACTAGCGACGCAGCTTTTGAGGGTGGGGGCCATAGACGTCTGGGCTAGCGACACAGATTGTGTGGGGCGTGGGTGCAAAGACGTTTGCATTCGACATAGCTTTGGAGGGCGGGGGTACAGAGACAGACTGTACTAGCGACGCAGCGTATGTATATATATGGAAAAATGATTGATGACTACATGAAGTATTGACCATCACATGACTAACAATGCAAACTAAACTAATGTCTACCTAGTTACACGAAGTATATGTTATGCATGACAACATCCCTCAACTTAATGATGTTATGTAGTTACCATCACGAGTTTAATTTCATTCATCTAAAAAGTGATGTGGATGTGAGACACCATCTATATTTCTTGTTTTATCAATTAAAATATGATGTACCTAACAGTAATTTAACTAAAACTATATTTTGACCTGTGTTTTAAAAGCATAAGAATATTTTTAACAAAATCTAATTTACAAAATCACTATGTTTTATAAAATTTTGGTAAGTAGATATAGTGTTTTAACATTTTAATTTTAGTGCATTTGAAAACTATATAATTGTATTATTTTATTTACATTAAATATGAAAGTTATATAAGATATTATTTAATTTTTTTTTAATTATTTAATTTTGTTTTTAATTAACTTTTAATAGAATTTATGTAATTCATTTGATTAGTTGTGATATATACTTATTTGATCATTTTTTTATTATAAAACTTATTTTATGTCAATTTACTGATTCTAACATTTTATTTGTTTAACATAAATTAATTAAATTAACGAATTATATTATTTATATTTTATAAACAAAAATTGCATTAATTTAAGCTTAGTAAAACTTTCATATTAGATTCTTATTCCTAGATTATTTTTATTCATAAAAGTATATAATTAATAATTATATATGCGAGATTATGTTTGGTTTAAGTTGACATCAAATAAGTTTTAAACAAATAAAATGTGAAAGTTAATAAATTGACGTCAAATAAGAATATAGTTAATATAAATAAAAATAATTTAATTATATAGTTTTCAAATACACTAAAATATAAAACACTACTTATCAAAAAATGTTAAAACATATTGATTTTGTAAATTAAATTTTGTTAAAATTATTATTATGCTTTTAAAACATTGGTTAAAATTTAATTTTAGTTAAATTACGGTCGGATCGGTCATGTTTTAATTAATGAAACGAGATATTTAAACGGTTTATGACAGTTACATCAGTTTTTGGATGAATGAAATTAAACTCGTGATGTTAACCACATAAGATCATTAAGTTGATGGATGTTGTCATGCATAACATATGCTTCGTGTAGCTAGATATACATTAGTTTAGTTTGCATGGTTAGTCATCTGATGGCCAATACTTAATGTAGTCAGCAATCATTTTTCCTATATATATATCCGTATGAGGAGATGCGGGGTGTATGGACTAGCTATATGCTATCATCGCATTGTTTGTGTTGTGTTGTGTGATGCTTTAGGCGTCTTGTTTATTCTTGTTAGAGCTAAACTTTCATAGTGGGAGTTCTATTTACTCAAGTCAGTGGTTTGCGTGTTTAGCATCTCATACCTCACGGAGTAACTCCCCTGTTGCTCACCCCTCTTCTCCCCATTGCAGGTGAGCTTGCCGAGTGTTGGATATCTGGACGGTTGATAGACTATGGATTTGATCCATTTTCATCCATGGTTTATAGATGTTTTTACTAATAATTATTATATTATAGAGTGCATTTATTATATTTATCAGATCATGAGTGAATTGGAGATAAGTAATGATTTTGGAGCATTTTGGAGATATTTGGACCAAACACCCGAGATGACCATCGAGCTCGACCATCGAGCTCGACCATCGGTCGATAATGGAGAGGAATAATCGATCGATGTTCATATCTTGACATCAATCAACAGCGAAGCGCGCAGAAAGCCCGTTTGGTCACAGACGACTTGAAGCTCAAGTCTTCACCAATTTACAAGATTACCCCTAACAAGTTTTAACCTAATTATATAAGCTTTGCCACCATGTTAGAGGCAAAGAGTGCTTTTCTTGTTTTATTATTTTCACAACAAGGTTTTCTAGGATTTTGATAGATTGGAGAGAAGATCCAAAGTTATATTCTGTGATTGGAACTCCATTAATATCTATTTACTATTCTAATGAAGTTTTCTTACCTAATTGCTGTTATGAATTGCTTAGTCATGTCTGAGTAGTTCCATTGTTAGATTTTAGGGTTTAAATAGATTAGGAGGGATTAGCCCCAACTATAGATTGCTGAGTTGTGGTAATTGTCATTAGGATTGTTCATTAATGCTTGTCTCTAGATTAGCTACCTAGAACTTGCCCTATGATTGATAGATAAAAGCGAGAGCTTCATTCTCATCCTGAAAACATTCTAACTGAGCTAAGTTTCTTGCTATGAGTAAGGCGAGAGCTGATCTAGTGAGCTTAGTAAGCTATCATTCAACCCGCGCATAAAGCTTAACTAGAAGCGCGTCGATCGATATCATTATTGAATAATCGATCGACGGAGCGAAAGGTGAATCGATCGATATCCCTATAGGATCATCGATTGACACTTTCTAATTGATCGACATACGATAGTTGAGATCATTAGATCTAGTTAATAGACAAGTCTAAACATGCGAAAGCTGATAGACTTGTTGACTAAGTAGTTGATCTTTACAATATCATGCATGCAACTCATTAGGCATCTGTAGGATTATAATCCCAAGTTTCCTGAATAAAAACTCTAAGTATAACTATTTCCTTTTAAGCACCAAAACCTCAACCATCTTGCTTAACAAATCATATTAGATTTCTTAGGTTCCCTAGCTCCATGTGAATTCGATCCCTAAGTACTACAACTCGACCTCTTATTTGAGAGAGTATAACTCACTCCTTAGGATAATTTTAGTGGTATCAAATTTGACGCTGTTGCCGGGGAGCTTTGATCGCCTATTCGATCGAATTTTTGTTAAGTTTCTGACACAAATTTTTTTCTTGGATTTTCAGGTACATGCCCAGCAGTACTAGAAGCAAGAAGGAAACCCAACTACTATTCTCACCAGATCCTGCAAGTTTTGAGCGTTCAATCCGCAAAGAAGCGCGCTCCTCATCGATCGACAACAACATCTGTTCGTCGCTCGATTTCGTTCAACCACCGTCAACCTAGACACTAGTCCCGTCGACCGATACTCGCTCACCACCGTCGACCGATACTCCGTCAACCGATACTCGCTCACCACCGTCGACCGATACTCGCTCACCACCATCGACCGAAGACACTCATCTTCCATCGACCGACATCGAACGATACTCCTGTCCGGACATCGACCGATACTGAGCCGTGAGATATGGTTGCGACTTTGATACTTATTCGAGATGATAAGGGGACCTGCATGACCAGGAAGGTCATCTGCATAATGCAGCAGGTCAGAGGATAGATGCCCAGGGGGCTGCAATTCCTCATTCTGATGCTAATGCTAGAGGAACTACTCTACCTGTAGATGAGGCTGCGTGACCCAAGACGTTGACTGACTACAACCGTCCAGAGGCTCTTGGATCAGATTCAAGTCTTATCAGAGAGACTGTCCACACCATGGATTCAATGAAGTACAACTGCTCAGTACTTTTTACAGAGGCATCGCGGTGCAGTTCCAGATGGCTCTTGATGCTTCCAGCAATGGAAACTTCAACACCAGGAATCCATAGGAGGCAGTAAAGGTTATTGAAAACCTAGCATCTAGCAACAGCACCAAGAACACTAATTTTGAGAGGAAAAGATTTGCCACCATCCCTGGGAATGAGCAAATGGATGAGTTGAAGGCAAAGCTGGATAGTGTTCACAAGCTTCTCAGGAAGCAGGTTTACTTGGTTGAAGATGCAGAATCTGTAGACACAGAGGGTAGAGCAGAGGAAGAAGAAGAGGTGAACTACATTGGTGGAACTGGATTCCAAGGTTCTGGAAACCAGGGTGGAAACAGAAATTCCTATGGAAATATGGGTAATTTCAACGCAGTACCAGAAACCTTACAGCAACAACATGAATTATGGAAATTCCTACTACCAGAAGCCACCGCTGCCTACTCAAGAGAGCAAGATTGAAGAGTTGCTTGATAGGGTTCTTGAGGCACAGCAGAAAATGACAGTGGACTTCAATAGGAAGATTGATTTTGTCTACACCAACCTGAACACAAAGTTTGAAACTTTGAGCACCCATGTGAAGAAGCTGGAGATGCAGGTTGTTCAGACAGATGATGTTGTTAAAAGGCAGGAAGCCTTGACAAGAGGGGTAGGGGATGATGTGATGAAACACCTCATGAATGCCATCATTGAGGATGATTTTTGGCAAGTGGTGAAGGAAGAGAAGCTGCAAGAAGGAGATTTCGAAGTAGAAAATCTAATGAGTTTCGGCCGGTCGCATTGGTGTCGATCGACGCCACACTTCGAACATCGATCGACACACACCAGTCCAAATCGATCGACAGGATCTCCAGAGCATCGAACGATGACACCAACGGAGTCAACCGCATCTTGCAATGCCGTGAGGATTATGACTCACGAGGAATTCGCAGCAAAACACCCACATCCGTCCAACCCTGATAACGTCATAATCGCTCGACGTGATGTTACCCCCATTGATCGACAACAAGATGTCGACATCGATCGACAACCTCCAGTGCCTATCGATCGACGAACACTTATTACCTACCGAGTGCAGATGCAAAAGAGAGATGTTGCATGTCTTAATGCACTCAGGCCCAAACCCAAACCCAAACCTTCAGAAAACCCACCAGAGACCGTCAGGACACCTTCAGATGATGGAGAAAAGGACAGGGTTCCTACTGGAAGAACCCTAAGGAGAAGGGAAAAAGTGGCGAAACATCTGAAGAGGGGGGCTAATGAAAAGGAAAAATAAAATTTCCGAAAGAGAGTCTTCAGGATTCCTCTACATAAGCCATTCGAAGAGGCTTATTATACCCACAGATTGTGGATGTTCTTCAGAGAAACTAGAGAGAAAGAAGAAGACATCAAGAGAATGTTCTCTTAAGCTAGAGAAAAGATGCGGATGAGGATTACATTGAAGAAGAAGAGTGATCCTGGGCAATTTCCAATATCATGCACGGTGAAGGGTATTGAATTTCCACATGCCTTGTGCGACACATGAGCATCAGTCAGCATCCTACCTAGGGTTATGGCAGACCATCAGGGTCTGCAGGTCGAGCCTTCGCGTGAATTGTTCACTTTTGTGATTTGTTCCTAGAGGAACTCAGGAGGAATTGTGAAAGACCTAGAGGTACATATTGGTAATGCCCTAGTTCCAGTTGATTTTCGTGTCTTGGACATCAAGCTAAACTAGAACTCTTCTCTACTACTTGGGAGAGCTTTCTTGTCAACAGTGGGAGCAGTGTGCAACTTGCAAACCAACCAGTTGTGTCTAACACTCATCGATCCTAATACCCACTACGACCCCATTCCAGTCAAGAAGCCACACACGTGCCCCAGGAGAATCAATGATCCAGGAATCATTGCAGGTTGCCACTGTGGAGCCAAGTATGAGACGGACTACTTAGCATCGATCGAAATTCACAGTGCAACATCGATCGACAGTACCCACAGAAAATCGACTGATACATACAAGGAAGAATCGGTCGACACTTGTCCAGATGATTAGGATAATGACTACTACAATCCCATCATGGTAGTAAACGATGCACCACCTAAAACCCCTGATGATCTGTATGATGAAGAATACAGAAAGAAAGGAATTCTGGTCTACAAATTTTGCCCTCTACGACCAGAGATTTAGGCACAAGTGGAAACAGATTCACTTCTTGCAGAGAAGCCTGTGGAAAGGGAACTCGTTTCAGCCGAATCAGTGAAGCAGACAGACGTGCAGCGATCGACAGAGAGATTTAAGAATCGATCGATAGACGTTGACATCCCAACATCGGTCGACAGATAGCCAGAATTCGGGAGAAGAACCTTTGATTTCCACGGCACCCGAATATTTTACTGGGAAGAGAAGGATCAGTATGGAGTCTACAGAGATGATCAGGGATACTCCAGAGATCTAGATGGAAACACCATTCGTATTCACAACATGGATATCAGAAGAGTTCTGGAGAGAGCTTCGAGAGATGAGCCAGGCTACATATGTCTTCCTGAACATGCTAGCTCATTCACACAGACGAAGCTGGTACCAGAGATCTACACCAAGGACGAGATCAATGAGATGTTCTATGGAGTCTGTGGAGAACAAGAGAAGAACAAAGAAGCTTTACAGATGAAACTTGATGGTGTCTACTATCCATTGAATGATAGTATCAGTTGGCTAACTACTTGCATGGAGGAGATGAAGCAAGATATAGCCAGAATTCAACATGCTACCGACGTTGCTCGATCATCATCGATCGACAGAGATCAACACGCACATCGATCGACAACCAGATGCCAACATCGGTCGACGACAATCCACCACGCCCACATACGATGAAGTCTCAACAAAATTTTCACACCAGGGAAGAAATATATCAGTTGGTAGAAGGGATCTATAGAGCTCTGGAAACTACAGAAGAGAGGCTTGATGGGAGATGTGATGACATCTATTTCCTAATCGATCTTAACATTAGTGCTTTGACTTCCAAAATTGAAGCTATACAAGGGGAATTGGTGGAGATTCAGAGTTACATTACCCGTCGACCAGAAGCATCGTCATCGATCGAAAGACGCAACAACAAATCAACCGACATTCATCATCGAACATCGGTCGACGACGCTATAAACCGAGGTCGGCTAGTACCAAAGATGACATCAGGCATGTCCGACACACATTACCTTGGAGAGGAGATCTCAGCTGACACTTATGCCACACTTAGAAAACATCAGTTCAACCTTGAGAGTCTTGAAGATAGATTGCATAGAATAGAAAACACAACGGCAACAATGAAGGAAAAATGGCGCAGAGGGGATGAAGCAATGAGAGACTTCAGTGGTACATGGTTCAACAAGCGCAGAGAAGAGATGGACACTTGTTTTCCAACAAGTTCCAGCTTTCAACACTACTAGCCAAATCACCTCCAAAGTCAAGCTAAATGACTATAACAAAGCGCCGAGTGGGAGGCAACCCATTATTAGATAATATTTATTTAGTTTTTATTGATATATTATTTATGTTGGTTTTTAATTATTGCAGGTCATAAAAAAACACAAAAAGAGAACTGAGTAAACGATTTGCCATGCGTATCGACCGACGAGAAGCTGTCAACATCGATCGACATTGCCTAACCTGCCGTGATTGATATCAACATCCTTACATCGGTCGACATCCATTCCGGTCTGGTATATCGTTCTGACTTGTTACATTGAGTCCTCATGATTTAGTTATCACCATAACTCCGACTGAATTTACACTAAGTACAGTGTAGTTTAAGTCTGGGGGGAGGTTTACTGATAGTAATTTATTTATGAGTCTTATTAAAACGTTTTTCAACAAGTTTTATTGAGTCAAGAAGGGGATAATGAACTAATAGATTTTTGCTTGTTATCTAACCACTTTTTAGCACCATTCTAGACTTACTGATTGCAGATAGTACAAAAGATACTAAAGTGGATTAACCTGTCAACTCTTTACACTTGCTGAGATTGTTTGAAGGAACCAAAGCTGACCTCCAACACTAAACTTGACACAACTGCTTGTCTTGGGGCTTGGTATGCATGTGATCGGATTCTTCAAACAAGTCTGGAAGGTAAAGCCTTGTGTAGATAGATTAATCATCATTTCTCTTTCCATTTTCGAAAAAATAATAATATTATTATTATATATATCTATTAGAGATTCATTAGGAAGGAATTCGAATAGGACTTGGTGGCTACAACCATTAAGGCTTGCTTCACAAATAATCCTAGGATATAGGTCAAAAAGAAGTGAACAGGACTTGGTGGCAACCACCATTAAGACTTGATTCATGGAAGCCTGTCCAATCTTGGTCAATGATCTTGCTAATATAAGCAGATTTTGACTAAGAGAGAAAATTCGTAGAAAGAGAGGATAGGAACTAATGTTTACGTGCAGGTCTAGATACTTGTTTGAAAGTCCTTGCATCTTGTGATTGAAACCCCCAAGGTAAAGCCTACACTTTTATTTATGCTAAGAAATGAGGTTGGTAGAGGGGAATGTAAGACAGGATTTGCTAAGTTGTTGACTAGGTGAATTTGGTTGCTAAGGTAGGATATGGTATAATGTGCTTTTGTGATTAAGACTTCTTAGATGTGGATTGCAATATTGTAGAAGTTATGATTCTAAGTTTTAAATCATCTGAGTCTCTGCTGTTTTCAAACCTCTTTCAGAGAGACTACCTGTTTGTTTTGCTTGAGGACAAGCAAAAGGGTAAGTCTGGGGGAGTTGATAGACTATGGATTTGACTCATTTTCATTCATGGTTTATAGATGTTTTTACTAATAATTATTATATTATAGAGTCTATTTATTATATTTATAAGATCAGAAGTGATTTGGAGATCAGTAATGATTTTGGAGCATTTTGGAGATATTTGGAGTAAGCACCCGAGATGACCATCGAGCTCGACTATCGGTCGATAATAGAGAGGAATAATCGATCAATGTTCATATCTTGATATCGATCGACAGCGAAGCGCGCAGAAAGCCCGTTTGGTCACAGCCGACTTGAAGCCCAAGTCTTCACCAATTTACAAGATTACCCCTGACAAGTTTTAACCTAATTATATAAGCTTTGACACCATGTTAGAGGCAAATAGTGCTTTTTTTGTTTTATTATTTTCACATCAAGGTTTTCTAAGATTTTGATATACTGGAGAGAAGATCCAAAATTATAATTTGTGATTGGAACTCCATTAATATCTATTTACTATTGTAATGAAGTTTCCTTACCTAACTGCTGTTAGGAACAGGTATACCATCCCTCCAAAGGAAGAGGACAATGAGAAAGGGAATGGTTAGTATCTCCACAGTTGTAACACAGTTTCTTCTCGAAGCTGCTCTCTTCGTTTTGGTCGGGGCAGTTTTTAAGACTATGCCCTCGCCTTCTACATTGCAAGCATATCTACAGCAAACATTAAAAACATTTACTATTACCTTCCAGTAACCACCAGGTAAAGCGATCATTCAAGTATCTGTCATACAGCTTTTTTTTTTTGCCCCAGAGCCAAACCATCAAGAGAGGTACAAATGACAGAACAAACTTTCACATGAAATTAGCCTTTGATTAATTCAGACAGAACCTTTGACTAATTCAGACAAAATCTACTCGCTCATACATTGCTTCTAACTAAACCATCGGAGCTGAAGTTAAAAACCAAAGTGAACTCAGCAAACCTTGTTTCTTTCCCACTCAGACATTTCAGGGCATGCAGAGCTTACCGATATGGGTTCTTTGGCTCACCATTGTCGACTACTGTTTCCAATTGATTACACCGGCAGCAATAGAGGCAGTGAAGAGGAAGAAAGACGCAGCGAGGAAGAGGCTTTGTTCTATATTTTTAATTGAGCCCACAAAACAATTCTCATACTTGGGGCTAGGGGTGGTTCTGCTAGAGTATGGTACATAAATGAATAATCTGTTTTGAGTATTATCTTGGTATCAATAAGCTCAAACTCATTACTAGTATATAATACGATATTACAAGTATAAATTCACCAGATCGTGCACAACTCTGACTGTCTCCTTATGCATCGTGGTGTGTTTTATGTAATACATAATAAGCAAACATTAAACGATGTAATAAAACCATCTAAACACAAAGTTCTTTATTATTCTCTTCAGATCTCTCATGAGATATGGTACGTCTTCTCTCTATGCTCGCTTGCATTAATTAATAGGACGCAGGTGCGGGCGCGTACGACATGTGGTCCATTGAAGTAGCTGGCTCTGGTGCGGGCGCGTACGGCATGTAGTCCATTGAAGTAGCTGGCTCTGGTGCCATCTTGCCTAACCTGACCGGTCCAACCGGTCCAAGAGTGTCCCTCACAATTCCCGAGCTTCTAAGCTCCGACATTGCTCTTCTTGATTGTCCTTCTTGTGATTCACATAGCTTTGGCAAATATACACCTAGTATAAAAAAAAAACCGAAATGTATTTAGAGAAAAGGTGTAATTGTAACCGAACAGGTCTAACAACACCGTACCTTCGCCAGCAGCAAGGTTGGAAAAGAGATCGACGACGTTAGGGCATTGGGTTAAGCATTTAACCGAGCAGAGTTTCTGAGTAAACCGGGATTCCAATAGTGCGTCCGAGGATATACCCAAAGATTTCCGGTCTAGACCACACGCTTTGATGCACTCGTCTGATTCAATAATGTTTGTGACCTTGTCTGCTTCTATCTCCGAGGACCGACACGTGTACCCCTCGATTCCACTCCTCTTAATGCTCTGCTCCAAAACGCAGCGTTTACCGGTCGACGAGACCGCAAACGCACACGTGTCTTTGTCCAGCTTCTCGCACTTGACTTCGTTCCCTAAGAAATTAATTGCAATGGTACTTACTATTACATGCATAGAACCTCCATTAAGTGATCTATATATGACTGTCGGATAAAAAGGTAATCTATATTTTTTTGAATTACCGATCTAAATATGATTTTTTCGATTCAAAATAAACAAAAATACATTACTTTTTCTAGAAATAACAAGATATTGTATGATAAGATTATATCTAGTTTGTATGATTGTAGATATCTTCAATATGTACATTTAAAAAAAAAACTATTAGTAATTTGCAGGCCATGAATCTTTTTACCAAGTGTGGTTTGCAAATAGACGGCAAGGAGAAGCATAGAAACAACGAAAAAAGTTTTCATAGCCATGTTGTGAGGTAGAGATCACAAAAAGAGAGATATTAAAGAAAAAAATGCTGATAGAAAATTTTGCCTAAAATAAGAGGAGTGTTTCTTCGGGTGAAGTTATATATGTTGGAGCAACAGCCTATTTATAGAGCAGGATAACTCGATACATTAATTCTTTTTCTTAATTTGAAATATAAATGACAATAGTGTTGACAATGTAGACACTGAAGAGTCTTAACGTGGCAGACTCAGACACTGAAGAGTCGTAGTTACATTAATTGGGTAGTCTATTTGATTCATTACGAAAACGTATCAACCTTTTTGATTATATACGTTTGAATGAGTGTTGAACTTAGGCATGCACATTCGGGTATCGGACCGGGATCTGGGTCGGGTATTTCAAATATCGGTGTAATTCGATATAGGAAAATTTGTACATATCGGTAATTCTAAATCTCGGATTGATTCGGTTCGCTACTTGGCGGATCCGGATTTTATCGAGTATATCCGAATGAACCGAAAAATACCAAACCCGGTTCGGATTGACTTATTATAATCCAAATGTATAGAAGAATAATCCATATATCCGATTAGGGTCTATTTTTGTATATCCAACTGTGTCCAAGAATATCCAAAAATAGCTAAAACTAACAAAAAATATCTAAAATATCTGATTTATCCAAAAAATATATATATTTAAAATTATAATTATAATTTTAAATATTTGAATTATTATAAGTATTAATATAATTAATATTTTATATATACTATTTATACTTCAGATATTTTCGGATGCCTGTAATTTTTGGATTCGGTTCAGGTTCAGATCGATTTTTTGGATATAGGAAATCATGTACCATTCAGATATCTATGTCGAATTGGATTCGGTTTGTTACCTGAACTTCGAATCCGGATAATTTGTCCATGCCTAGTTGAAGTGTTGATGCATAACTTTTACTCTGAAGTCTCTTACATATACACTACAAGAAAACGTAGCAGTAACAACGGCGGTTTACGACGAAATTATTTCCTCGTAACTTTACATGGGCTTTACAACGCAATTACGACGAGACATTATTTCGTCGTAAACTCCATAGTAATTTACGACGAAAGGATTTCGTCGTAAAGTCAATGTAAGTTTACGACGAAAGTACGTGGAATGCGAAATAGTTGTAAACGTTACATCGACATTACAACGAATCATGTTACCGTTATATAAAGGTGAAAACGTGTATTCAATGTGCTTTAACTTACCTAAATTCGTTGTAAAGTCGTTGTAAATGTTCCATGTAAAATCCATGTAAAACTTTTCTTGTAAAATCATTGTTATATTTCTCTATATATATATGTCATTTCCCACAACTCTCTTCTTCACAACACACAACTCTCTTCCTCTCGAACCTGATGGCGTTTAGACTCTGTTCCTCATTCAGCCACCAATTACTATTTCGAAGATGACGATAAGGAACATGAGTCATTCGTCTGTCTGCCAATTCAGTGGAGCGACAAGGAGAAGTGGACGGAAGTGCAGTTGGTTTATACTTGAAAGGAACCTCCAACCATCGTCAAAGGTTCCTCTCAAGTACAAACCAGCTGCACTTCCGTCCACTTTCTCCTTGTCATTCCACTGAATTGGCAGACAGACGAATGACTCATGTTCCTTATCGTCATCTTCGAAATAGTAATTGGTGGCTGAATGAGGAACAGAGTCTAAACGCCATCAGGTTCGAGAGGAAGAGAGTTGTGTGTTGTGAAGAAGAGAGTTGTGGAAAATGACATATATATATAGAGAAATATAACAATGATTTTACAAGAAAAGTTTTACATGG
>NC_027749.1:13361929-13383165 GCF_000695525.1 Brassica oleracea var. oleracea | reverse complement strand
AAAAAAATTATTTGGTTTCATATTTAATTTTATTTCAAATATTTTAAATTTTAAAATTATTGTTTTATAAAATTTATATAATTATTATAATTAATTAATATTTTAAATATGGAGATGTAAATTCGTTGTAAAATTCCACGTTAAGTCCTCGTAACGTTTACGAGGAATTTACATGAAGTCGTTGTAAAGTCCTCGTAAAATTTACATCGACTTTACGTGGAAGCCTTACGTGGCTTTTACAACGAACTATTACGAGGTATTTACATCGTCATTTACGAGGGCATTACGACGAATAGTTTCCTTCCGCTTTACGAGGAATTGACTTCCTCGTAAACGTAACTAGGACTTTACGACGAAACCTCCGTTACGACGAGCGTTTAACAACGAAACGCGTATCGATGTTAATTCGTCGTAAAGCCCCTATTACGACAAATTTACAACGAATACCGCCCTCGTAAAAAATATGTTTTCTTGTAGTGATATGTGTTTATGCATCATGTTGAAAGCTTTCGTTGAGATTAATTTTCCTAAATAAGGTGTTATAAGGTAGATCAATAAACTTCCATAATTGACTGGTTATGCAAAATATTATACATCAAGTAAAACTTAAAATAAATTAAGTTTTTGTTGTGAACAAACACGAATTTACCTCGAAAAAAACAAAAAAAATGAGAAAATATTCATTTTGTGGTTCGTATATTAAATATTTAAATTAAATAATTGTAAATTATTTACGGATGTATTTATACTATTTTAAAACTCCGATATTTTTTATTTTATGAAAACATCACTATCTAATAAGTGCACTTTTCTAAAATTTTAAAATAGTGTACCTTAAGGAACTTTGGTTTTCACTTTTCACACTCCCATATGTCGATCTTGATCATGAGTAAATTTTCTTTACGTCTTACCGGAGCACATAAATTTAAATCATTCTAGAATTAACACGTTTGATGTACAAAAACAATGGTTATGACTTATCGTTGCGACCCATATTACCCATGTAGTTAGAACTGCTAAACTGAAGATTAAACTAGTTTCTAAGACTTAATTTATAACTATAAACCTGGGGATCTCTACCTACAAAGATTTATAGTAAATATTTTGATGTATATAATTATTAACTTTAACTAACGGAAACGAATATTATGTAAATAAGAAATATTGCAGTAATTTGTGTTAATGCCGTGATTGTGTTATTATTCGAGTACAAATCCAGATAATGCAAACTATTGATTGATAAAACAAAAAAAAAAGTATGTTCCAAAAAATAGTCATTATGCAAAGTTGGAGTATGCATTAAATATATTTATGAAAAAAAAGTTGATAGAAATTTCTATGTTCATCTCAATAGAAAAGTATTAACGTGGAAAATAGGCTTGACAAATAAACATTCCGTTGTTAATGGCGAAAATTATGCAGTCAAAGTCGAGATGTGAAACCTTGACTCACTTTTCCTAAAATCTGGTATGGAACCATCTTCCCCTTACGGTCATAATTAATTTGGACTATTTCGTATTCTTTCACTAACTTTAAACATTTAGACTAAGGAAATAATACATCTACATAACGTCTATATATTAAGTCGTTCATAAGCTTTATATCTATGATTAACTGATTTCTAATTAAGCATTAAGTTTCTAACCAATTTGAATAGTTTATATGTTCTATTATGTTTATAAGTTTTTAATCAAATAATATAAGATGATCATAGTTTCGTATTAAACAGTTTTAATAACAATCTGTCACTAAACTTGTGATGCTAACTTTAGTTTATTCAAGTATTTAAACTGCTCTTTTTAGTTTCCATTTCACCTCTATATATCTTAATTACGTATAAACAACATAAGATTTTGACAAAACAGATACGCTAAATAATTTATCTAATTTGTCGTTTAAATCGTATTTTCTAAAAACAAACTTTAAACAAAAAATCTTCTTGGAAGTGAGATGGAAACCGTAAATGACGGTAGAGACTTCGAAAGACAGAAACTTTCTTAACACAAGGACAGTCACGAGTCGTCTTTATTACTCAAGATGTTTTTATATACGAATATATCCAAAATTCTGTTGTTCAATAATACTCCATCCGTTTCACGATGTAAGTAGTTTAGACTAAAATCACTAATATTAAAAAAGTTGATACTTTAGAAAAAATAATATTTAATTAATTAGTTCAACCAATTATAAAAAAGTTGATATTATTTGATTGGTTACATTATATCCAATAAATGTAAAAGTTATATATATATCTGGAAACTACTTACATTTTGAAACAAAAGAATTTTCCTTAAACTACTTACAATAAAAAACGGAGGGAGTATTTACCAGACGTCAAATTCACCCGGAATGTGGTTCCACATATCGAACTAGTTCCGAAGCGACTTTGTCTGTTTTGAGGTTCTATGTTTGGGCTAGAGACTGCATACGACTGTCGTTTGATAAGTTTTTATGAACTTAAAATGGTCCAAAATTAATTCGTTTAAAAGAGAAAAAAAAAACAAAACAAAAGCGAGAAAATATCTACCCGACTTCAAAATATATAATCTAATATATGTAGAAAAGAGAAAGATTATGAGGTGTTATACACAAAACCCTAAAATCAGCTACAAATGTCAAATACTCTAGGTTTAAGGTTGTTTTAATCAATTCTAATATTGTTTTGTTCGTTTAATGTAATAATTAAATCCATTTTCTGACAACCTATCCTGTAACCGATGAGATAGGTTCTTGAATCAGTAATTTTTTACTTATAACTTATTTTTACTTAGGATAAGGAATCCAAATTTGACATTGGTGGATTTTTTTTCATCAAAAAATGTGAACATTTTTATCGTTCTGTAAACAGCCAAATTCATTGTTACGTATTCCATTCAATCCGTTCATGAGATTTAAAATTTAATGCGTATTGGTTCTTCCGAAGTTCGAACAGTCAAGCCAATTTTCAAAAAAAAAAAAAAAAGTTCGAACAGTTGAGAACTTCCATGTTCCATGCGCCCAACCTATTATTGTATAAACAGTCCTGCATGTTTTAATATGGTTAATTAGTAGTTTACTAAAGTCTCACAATAACTAATTCAGCGATCTTAACGTGTCATTTCACCTCGAGCTTGGACACAAGCCGGATATCTGTAAGATATTCGTGATCTGTTTCGTACAGATTAACAATTTTATGATTCGATTTGTTCTGATGCCATTTGAATACTCAGTGTCTTTTTTTTGTAACTTAAAATGGTTAAACCCGAGTCTATTAAAAACACAGACCTAATCCTCGGGTGGGAGGTGCAGTCCACGGATAGACCCTCTTCCGGGTATTCAAATGGACCGAAATGCAATAGCCCATATCCGTGTAGGTGACCAGGAAAATGTGACTTAGTTTCACATGGTAGGTGGATCGAACTTGAAATGTGGTGACATCCCAAACCATTCCCCTTACCATTTGACCACAAGCTCCCGGTCAATACTCAGTGTCTTGGTATCCGATAAAATAACAATTTTTAATTGGTCATCTGATTCAATTCCTAAAAATAAAGTTAATTTAAAAAAAAAATCTAAAATATAGTGAAAAACAATATTTTGTTAAAAAATTGTCATTTTTAAAACTAAATAACTAAATAATAAATTTAGTAAATAAAAGTATTGAGAAACTTGTATAAATAAAGAAGAATTATATAATATATGTACCCAGGAATTGTAAAGAACAGTTATAAAATATCTATACACTTGTATAGGTAAATAATTATAATATAATCAAAACATGACATTATTTTACACTAACAATATATATAATGGATCAGATCGGATATTAACTTTTAGTATATAATATTTGATTCATTTTAATGAATATGACATATTATTATTTGTTTTACTTTATAGAGTTACATAGATCTGGTAGATCGAATTAAAAGTTATAGATATTTTGTCCACTCCTACTTTCACCCATGAGAAACAATTTTTCTTTATATACGGAACTGACCAATGGTAAAATTTAGAGATGGGAAAACACGTACATACTTATGACATCTATAGACACATATAGGTTTACCTGTTATGTTTCGTTCCTATATATATTTCGTCCTGATAACCATGAATTTTGGGGGAACCTAATTTTCTGAAATATTTTTTTTATTTGTAAATTTATTTTGTATTTTAACGAAGAGATGTCTACCTCGTTTTACCTTTTTAGATAATGTAGCCTCCAATCGGCATAAGAATTCCAACAAAGCTTTAGGCCAGATTTAAATTTCATGATCAAAAGTGTAGCGTCGAGGTTTTAGAACGGCGAAAAGACGTATTCCATTCAATCCAGCCTAATTATTTTTGGTCAAACACAATCCAGCCTAATAAAGAACCTGGTATGCAAGCATATTGGCCGAACTAGCACATATTTTGATTCGATTTCACATTTCTAAATTATATAATGGACGCATCAACAGCTAATATGTATTAGGAGAAAACACAATTTTGTACACAAATGAAATTACTATAACAAGTTTTAGTTTGATATGATAGTTCATTTATAATTAGTTGATGATTTTCAGTGATTCTTACAAATACATACAAACTTCTTTGTCTATGCGGAATTTTCATTGAACTGAAGTCAAGACAATCCCTGGCTATTAATATAGATGGTTACAATGAAGGTATGCGTTCATCTCAACTTCATAGTACACAAGTTCTTGTTCTTGCATCACAATCCCGATATACAAACTTTTCTCATCCAAGGAAATTGTTTGGATCATTGTTTTTTGGGTTTCATAAATATTGTATTTTGCCACAACTTTCCGAAGTCTCCTATCTCAATGATTCACCATTCAACTACGAGTAATTGGATCTCAAATACATTTATTTGTTTCGATTAGGCTTTCTTATTCTTTTGGGGTCCATTTGAAATCTCTTAGATTTTGAAAGCTGATGTAATCAAAATTTACCATTTGGTAAATATAGTTCAAAACGAGTAGCTTCTCCTTATCAACAATTCCCATTTTCTAACCAAGTAGTAGTAACCTAGTGATAAAAGATTTGGAGTATGGTGTAAATCCATATGTCTTTGATTCGATTTTTGTTGAGAACAAAGTTTCTGCTATTTGGCTAGTTTGGGCTTAGGTTTTGGCCTATGCAGTTAACATGTTACTCCAGTAATAGACGATATGGCTACCCCTCGCATTTGTTGTAAGACATTTCAAATTCTGATCAGTTGTATTCATTCCACTTTGCAATACTAAATGTGTTCCTCCTGAAGCTGACAGGATAAGGCCGATAAGGTTTATAAAAAAGCTCCAACTTTTTTTAAATAAGTTTCGAGACTAAAACAATCTAATTAAAACATGTGGTTTACTTGTTAATCTAAGAAAATTTTTCTTTTTCTCTCAAACCAAATCATAGAGTATTGCATGATGAAAGTACAATTATTGTGTCTACAAGATAAAATATCATATTTATAAAAAAATAAAATAAAATAAAGATATCATATATTTCATGCATTGATTTTTTCTAAATATAGTTTAGGCTTTATGTTTAGGTTTTCTTTAAAGTGGGTTGTTCGTACTGATTTAATGTTGGGGAGATTTAGTTATTTGCAACCCAAATAGATTCAAAATTAAGAAAACACGCATTATTTGAAAGAAGAGAACTGTGTCATACCTTTAGTACATCAAGATGACGAAAATATCCATCAACTCTCTTTCTCTTTTCCGCTCCTGTTACATTCTCTTTCCTCCTACC
Organism: Brassica oleracea var. oleracea; assembly: GCF_000695525.1. NCBI lineage: Eukaryota > Viridiplantae > Streptophyta > Magnoliopsida > Brassicales > Brassicaceae > Brassica > Brassica oleracea. The sequence continues at coordinate 13,377,441 of NC_027749.1, read as the reverse complement.
CCACCTCTTTTCTCGCACCCAATCTATTTCTTCCTACACCCTCTTTCCTCTTACATTTTCCTTTCACATACAATTTTTATCCGAAAGAAAACACTTCATTCTTTTTTCTTTCATAATACAAAATTTACTCAATTTGATGTAGAAATCAAAATTTCCATACAAACTCATGTCTCTTTTTTCCTTTCCATTCATTCTGAAATTTAACTCCTTTCAACTCTGTTTTTTTCAGCCTCAAGCCTCTTTTGTTCTCCTCTTTTCCTTTATCTCATCTTTACCACCATTTCTCAATATTTGAATCCTCTCTTTTATTTTTAAAATTTAAAAGCAATACATTAATTATAAATTTTTTTTGATTACAACATCTTAAATTATGTTAATGTATGTTAACAAAAATTGGAAATGTAAAATCGCTAATAGCAACTAAATAATAAACCATATGTGCTCGTGAATAACTTAGTTCACAACACACTAGACAAAGTAATTAGCTTTAGCTGATATGTAATTTGTTAGTCGGTATAGTAATTATTAACTGATACATTGTTTGTTACATGTCACATGCTTTAATACCGAATAATAAATATTCGCTATTGTGTATAGTATTGATTATTTTAACATTTAAAAGTATTTTTTTGTTAACAAAACATGTAATATGTTTAAAATTAATAATATACATTGACTTGTTGGCCGGATATAACAAAAAAATTGCGACAGATTGTAAATCAACTAACAATCACTATCCATCAACTGAAAACTATGTATCAAACAAATTATCAGCTATCAAATCATGTATCGAATAACAAATCATGTAACAACTAGTGACAACTATTTTGTAACATCAAAGCACACATTTATCAGTTGTCCATAACATTTTGTAACATTTATTAACTACATGTAGAATGTTAAAAGAATCAGTAATATACATAACAAGGAATATTGAGTCTTTAGTATCAAATCATTTATAAGTTAATAAACCATGTAGAATGTAAGAAATCACCTATAAGTTTACTAACAATGTACAAAAAAATATATCAGGTAACAAAAAAAAATATCAACTAAAGACAACTATTTACGTTGTGGTCTACACATTCATCTCATGATTTGCATCAGATTGAGAATATATGGGGACTCATCTAACGACCACTATATTGAGAATGTATTGTTTGTTTTTATTCAAATTGAAAGCCAACTTTAATTTTCCTACACTCAAAATATTTTGATGTTAATTTGTCATTCTATACCTAAAATACATCTACGTTTAAGGTATATATTTTTGTACATTTAATACTCGAATAAAAACAATATACACACGTCCACCAAGACCAAGATTCCAAGGAGACGATTTGGTAAAAGTGAATGAGTTATTCTCTTCAAATGGGAGATCATGGGATAAACAGAAGATCAGAGATACATTTATAGAGGAAGACGTTAAGAAGATTCTAAGTATTAAGATATGTTCAATGGCGAAATTTGACCTCTTAGGTTGGCACTACAATGAAAATGATTTGTATTCAGTTAAATCTGGATATTGGCTAAGTACCCACCTTCCTACAACAAAAGGACTCCAACCTACATATGGAAATATCACGTTGAAGTAGAGGATTTGGAAAACAAAAACTTCTCCAAATATTAAACAATTTCTTTGGAGAATGATATCTAGAAGTTTGGCTAAAAGGAATAATCTCCAACGACGGCATATTATAAGCAATACTCAATGTCAAAGGTGTTGTCAGTCCGAAGAAACAAAGAATTATATTTTCTTCGAATGTACCAATGCAAAGTGTATATGGAGAGCCTCATGTATTTTTTAATGTAACAAAAACTAGCTCCAGCACAACGCTAAAAGAAAAGATTGAAGCATGTATTAATTGTAGCTCCTCCAACAATTTATGTCATTTACAAGACCTTCCATTTTGGATTCTTTGGAGACTTTGGGAAAGCAGGAATGTTCTCATATTTCAACGGACCAATTCCATAGCAAAGACTGTTACAACAGGCCCGTAATGACGCAAAAGAATGGTATGAAAATGTGATGCAACTAGAATCTCCTCTATCACAACGATTAAACAATAACACATTTAACCATCCTATACACTGGACAAAACCGGATGAAGGACTGACTAAATATAATGTAGATGGATCTTTTATTGATGCAAGTTCCTCTTCTCAAGCAGGGTAGGTTCTCCGAGACTCAAATGGATACTACCAAGGAGCCGCACAGGGTATGTGCATGAAAGTAAATAATGCTTAGGAAAGTAAGTTCTAAAATTATAATGGCAATGCAATATTTTTGGAGTAGAGGATACATGACGATCATATATCAAAGTACATAATGACTTCTCATTTATTGTCGATTACATTAAAAAAATAAAAAAAAATCTTCTCGATTACAGATTTGTTTCCATATGGTTTATTTGATTAATTTCCATGAAAGTTTTGATTGTAATAGACTAAAATAATGTGTGTCAAAACATAAGTTAATAGTGTTATTTAAAAATTTAGTTTAATGAATTAATGAATTTGTTAATTTCTTTTGGTTGAAGAAATAATTTAAGACTCATAAATAAACTGTGGCTTTATCCTTACCATCAACTCGTTTTGTAAACTCAATGAAAACCAAAAAATTAAATGCTCAGTAAAAAAAAAGAATTCAAATTAAGAAATATTTCATATTATTTATAAACTTTTAAATATATTATAATTTAGATGATTCTTATAGTTTATAATTCTTTGAAAATATTAAAAAAATACATATTAAAATTCATATTAATTTAATTTTAATTGTTATTAGGTTGGGAATTTTTTATTACTAATATATTTTATATTGATACATATTATATTTGTATTTTTTAGAACACAAGGTTTTTATTAATATCTAAAATGTTAAATTATCAATAATTATTAGGAGAATTTGTCAAAATGACCTAAAACTTGATTTTAAATGCAAAAGTATACCTTAAATTCAATCAAATGCTAAAGTAACTTAAAATGTAACTGAAATTACGATCATCTCCTTATGACCAAACAAAAAACTTATAATATCTTTTACGATTATAACCTACCTCGAAGAAATATGACGGATTAAGGAAAAATTTCAAACTTTTGAGATCACGCATGTTCCCAAGGCTCAGAATACAAGGGCATATAGTCTTGCACATGGTGTTCGCACTCAACTGCTTCAATTTTTCTTTATAGACGCGGAGTTCCCTAGTTGGTTATAAACTGATGACAAAAAAACAGACTTCTTGGGAACTTTTCTAACATATGATGCATTAGAAGATTTCTTTGGAAGTTTTTGGGATGAATAGTAAATTAGGGTTTAGAATACTTTTTGGAAAGTTTTCTAATGAATTTTATGTTAGAAGACTTCCGAACCAAAAATATTTAACCTAATTGGAATTTTTGTCTCCTTATATAAAAAAAAACTAGGTGTTTGCCCTCAATTTTGAGGGATATTATATTATATGAAAAATATATATTATGTTTACATTGTTATAATGTTTGTCACTCTAAAACTGTAATGTTTGTCACTCTAAAACTCTCCAATCTCTGTCTAATCTCTTTGACCTTGAAAACATCAAACGATATATCAATTTCTCATTTTTGGCTCATGTCTTTCTTACTAATTTATCTTATCATTTGCAGGTTTTCCATTTTATGGTTCTCATATTCCACTCATTTAAAGATAAATTTATTATTTTTGGATATGTGTTTTTGTGTTTTATATGTTAGATTCGAAAAAGTTATAGAATAACCTAATGTGCCTTTTCTATTTATTATTTAAGTATTTATTGAAGTTTTTCTCTGTTTGAAACCATTTTAACGTTTTTGGATATGCAAGTTTTTCAAATCTGAGTTGGACTTTGGACTTTGTTAGCAGATTTCTCCTTAAAACTTCTCCAGAAGTCTTCTGGAGAAACCTTCTTCAGAAGTTTTATAGTGCATTTTAAGTTAGAAACTTCTCAAGAAATCTTCCGAACTCAAAATATTTCGTTTAATTGGAATTTTTGTCTTCTTATACAAAAAAATTACACATTCTCTCTCTTCTTCTTAAATAGATACAACAAATATGTAATGTTTCTCACGCCAAAACTCTCCAACTTCTCTCTAAGCTCTTTGAACTTGAAGACACTAAACTTTATATCAATTTCTCATTTTTTGTCTCATGTCTTTCTTACTACTTTATCTTGTTTTTTGTTTTGCAGGTCTTACTACTTTATAAATTTTGGATGTGTAGTTTTGTATTTTTATATGTTAGAATCGAAAAAACTTATAGATTCAACCTAAAGTGATTATTTTTATTTATTATTTAAGAATAAGAAGTTTTATTTTTGAAGTTTTTTCCGTTTTGAAGCCTTTTAAATTTTTTTGATATTCAGGTTTTTCAGATCTGAGTCGGGCTTTATAGCAGACTTCTCAGAAGACTTCACGGCAGACTTTTCAAGCAGACTTCTCGGAAGACTTCACGCGAATTAAGCGGGAAAAGAAGTCTTCTAATTCGCGTTCAAATTTTACCGAAAATTTTATTTTTCTCTTATGGTTAGGAGAATCTTGTTTTGATAGTTTATATAATTTTTTTAATAATTTATCCACTTTGTCTTCAATCTATTAAAAAAATTCTTTGTTTAATGCTTAATTCATTCATTCAAGTTCTTGTAATCATAAATTATTGTCTTCATTGTAAATCTTTTGTTAATATTATGGTTGTGCAAATCAAATGGGAGGCTTATAATAAGATAACAAGTGACACAAGTTCATCATAACAAACATAAAATTAAATTCATAACACAATATTAAAAGTTCCAAAACATAACAAACATAACAATAAGTTCATAAAACTAGATATGGATATAGATATAAGATTCTGAAGTTACTTAATTCTCATTAAAGTTAAAAGTTATATCTTTTGATCTCAAAAAACACATTTAACTACATGACTTGATATTCTTGAAGTTACTTTACACTTTTGAAAGATGAAAAACATATTTTGATGTTACTTAACACTCTTAAAAATACAAGTTTTACAAAAACTAATGGAGAAAACTTCTCAAGAATTCTTCTCCCAACAGACTTCTTAAGAAGTCTTATCTCGTTAGCTATAAACATTAATAAAGATTAATGTTTATTGCTTCATAATTATCACAAATTAAGTTATGAATTTCATTCAAGAGCTTCAATATTGACTAATACATATGAAACAACAAGAAAATCTTAAAAAGTCCTTTTAAATTATGATAAAATGAAAGTTTAATAAACATTGACGTAGAAGGCTTCTACAGAAGTTTCCTAAGAGAAGAATTCGGTAAAGTCTTCCATTGAAGTCATTTTTGCAATTGCAAATTTACGAAGAAAGAGTTCTTAAGAAGTCTAATCTAAGTCTAGAGAAGTCTTCCTTTGTAAATATTGGCTTACTTTTGTTTTAAAAAAAATCTCGATAAGCATGTTAGTTTTGCGATTGACAGAAGTTTTGCACATATTCTTTTCTAAACAAGACTTTCAGAGAAGTCTTCTTATCGACACGTTTCAAAGTCTCGTAAGAAATCTGCGTAGGTTAGTTTTGCAATTGATCATATTTGACTTTTCAAGAGAAGACTTCTAACCACGGGTTTGACCATAATCTCAGAATAAAACCAAAGAAGACTTCTTGAGAAGTCTTTAAGCTGCCAGAAGTCTTCTAATTAGTATTAAATATTTACTTTTTTATTGTCAGTTGCAAAACCAACCTACACAGACTTCTTGCGACACTTCGAAGACTTCATGTGATGGTTAGAAGAATTCTCCGGAAGTCTTTTTTGAAAAGTCAATATTTGTAAAACTTCGGTCAATTGCAAAATTAACTTGCTTATGAAAGAAGAAGTCTTCTCTATTTTTTTTTTTTTGCTAAGAAAAGTTTCTAGAAGTCCTTTACGAAAAACATACCAAATAATAAATTGCAAAACTATTCTACCATTGACAAGAGACTTCTAGATCTTCGGGAACAGATCTGAAAAAACGAAAATCATACCTATAAACCGTGAGATGTCTTGCTTAACTTGTTCAAAGACACATAACTTCACCCCGGAAGATAACCACTCGTTATTGACCAAGAATCAAGAACTTGAGTGACTTCAATAAGCTCACCAATTTTGTAAGAGAAATATTGTGTTTTGGGATAAAATTAGTAAGAAAGTGAAAGAGAAATTGTTTATGTGGATAAGAAAATATGATAGGAAGAGTATATCTAATTTTTTTAGGTGCATCTAGAGCTTAAAATTGGTTATTCATGGTTGTTGGTGTATTGATGACAATGTCAATATTGTAAATACTTGATGAAGATGATGATGATTGAGTAGAATACTCATTTTTGGAAAAAAGGTAATTGCATTTTTGTGAATAACTTGAACTTATGGGGTGAATACGGAAAATGAAATTCCAAAACATGTCATAGTTGCATTTGACTTCAAGTTTTGAGTCATATTTAAAAACAAAACTCAATTATTAGTTAGCTACATAATATTAATTTTTATTTTATTTTGCAAGAAATATTGTTTGAAATTTTAACATTTTTAAATACTAAAATGAAATTGTGATTTGGTATAATTTATTGATATTTTGAATTTATATGAATTTTTTTAAATATTATGTAGCTTCAACTTGTTTAATCATATGTGATTTAAATTCTTATAGCTTTGAAATTAAAAAAGGTTTTGTATTCTTCTTAAGAAGATTGTTTTTTTTTTTTAATTTTTTATCATTTTCTAAACATAGTATATATCAAGTTTGTTAATTTTAAATATTTTTTAGTGTATTTTATTTCATATCGAATTTAAATTTATATATTATTTTTAAACAAAAAAAATAATATTCTCTCTTAAAAGATATTTCGTAATTTTATGTAATTTTTCTAAAAATAGTATATAATGTTGTTTAATTATAAATCTTATATATTAAAACAGAAGTCACAACCTTGATTCATGTGTGATTTTTTAAAAATGGACCTAATGGACATATTCCTAGAAAGTCATGTTACATTTAATCTCCAATCTAATCATTTAAATTTTGGGCCTACCAAAAAATTTTATTGGGCTATCAATAATTGGATTAAAACAATAGATGATCCATTGGATTTATAGATAGTAAAAATTAAATAGATATAATTTAATGTTGTAATACTATACCTCCATATGTTAAATATTTAAATATTTATCGATGTTAAATTTTTAAACTATAAAGATTTTTTTTTAAATAACAAAAATAATATTATCTAACAATGATTAATCTTTATTACCTTAAACCAATGAAAATAAATTTTAAACTATATAGTTTATTTTAAAAATTAAAAAAAAAAACTAAATGTTTAATTATTTACTCGATAATATAAATCTATGAAGCAAAAAGTTTAATTTTTAAAAAACTTTCTAAATTTGTGAAATATTACAATATCTTTGAATATGACAATATAACAATATTTTACTAATCTTTATATATATAGTTACGATTTTAATAATGAAATAATAATCCGAAAATATATATATATAGAAGAAGATACAAATACATGTGAAAGTTTAAAACAATCTATTCAATGAAAAAAATATACTGTAAACTTATTATGTTTTAAAAATTGATAGATACATATATTATACTATATACCAATTAAAAATTGAAAACAAAATATTTATATAAAATAAATGAAAACAAAAATCCGCGCGGTTGCGCGGATCGAGATCTAGTGATATTTATTTTGTTAGTTAGTTTATTTTATATGTACTTATAAAAATGTATTTGATTTTATTTAAGAATTGCATTTTATCCTCTCAGATCTGCTGTCGTCATCCTCTCAACTCCACTTTTATTATTTTGCGGTCATCTCATCCACCGTTGTCCTTCATCTTATGATCTCATAGTGCTAGGGTTAATCTAACATCTCCCGATTTAGTCAATTCTGGCGTTTCACCTTATATACCTCGAGGAAGCTATGTAGATTTGCCGAAGATTGCTAAGAAAATCAGTTTCTCCACTGTGCTTTCTCTAGATCTGTGAAGTTCTCAGCCATCAATCAAACGTTGGAGTTTGAGGTGCCTCCTGAGTCTTCCATTGAGTTATCTTTTCCACCTGGGAATACGACAACGCTTGTGATAAGTATTAACTCGGTTATACAAGGGAGGATGTGACTGTGGCTGAAGTGAATTTCTTGAAAGATGAATTTTTCAGTGGAGGTGAAACTGTGGTGATTGATGCTGACAAGATTTTGTTATATCAAACAGCTAGAATTGGGGATTTTGCTTACAAGTTTCAGTCTTTGGTTATGGGGATTACTTCGTTGACTTGCATTTTGCATTGAACTTTTCTTTGTGTTCTTATTCATAACATCGATCGTTTATGATTTGATTGTTGCAGGTTATATCCGGCCTTAATTTGTTTTCGCAAGTGGGAGAAAACACACCTTTGTGATCTCTGATCTAAAAGGATGCTTGTTGGTCTGGAAAGAGAGTTATCTATACGCTTAGAAGGAGTGACCGGAGAGCCACAATTCTATGTGGCATTTCTATTAGAAAGGATGCCACAGTTTCTTGCATGTTGCTTTCTTATCTCTTTTGATTCATCGACAAGATGTTTTGTCTTCCTTTTTATTTTATATGTGAGAAATATGGTTTCATATGGTGCTTGAGAACCATATAACCATAGGTATATCGTTTCATGTCTCCTTTTGTTTTGTTTTGTATGATTTTACCAACCAACATATTAGTTAGACATATCGTGTATGAAAAACAAAATGTACATAGTTTCAGACTTTCAAGTCTCTTTTTGTTTTGTTTTATATGATTTTCTTTTTTTTTTGCTGGAAACCCATCCAAAAATTGTCAAATGTTTTCCAACATTATAATATATAATTTTGGTTTAAATAAATTTATATGTTTGATTAAAACAGATGATTCTCCTCAGCCTAGTGGCTAAACCACTACTCTTAATAAAAAATTAGTCTCATGCCCCTGTGTTCGACTCCCAATCAAATCCAGACGTTTAATGTTTTTTTAATTGGATAAAACATTGTTGTCGCACAATATGATGCTCTTTCTTTGAGTTGTTGGGTTCAACTAGTGGGAGATGTAAATTTTTTCCTTGTTTTTCTCTCAGAATTCTACATCACAATTTGAAACTTACCAAACATGCAGATATGAAATCCTTAGTTCATGATCTCATTTCATTTTTTTAGTTTAAATGTTGCTAGAAAAAAAACACACTAAAATATTATTTCTCGGAGCTCATCCAAAAATTACCAAATGCTTTCCAATGTTTACAACATTTTTTCTATTTTTTTGGTTTTGTAAAGTCATCCAGAATATGTACAATGCTTTCATGTTACATTTAGAAATCTGAAAATTTTCAATAATCAACATAAATCTCTAATTGTTTTGCTTTGGCTCTGAACCAATATGATACTTCAGCTCAGACAGTGTTTGTCTGAGAGGTAATAAAACTCCCATCATATTACTATCATGCATAACTAAGTAAAAAATATTTCAAAATTTTTTAACACCGAATTTTCTGGAAAGCTTTCCTGAAACTATACAAATTCTTCCTGAAAAAAAACACACAAATTTCACTGGCACAAACAATCGTCTATAAATTTCATAAGCGAATTCACGATCCTACCAAAATATCAATATGCGTAAGCCAAACAAGTAACCAAGTATAACATTTTTCAAATTTGTTAACATCGGATTTTCTGGAAATCTTTCCTGAAACTATACAAATCTTTCCTGAAATTTTAAAAACAATACACAGTTTCACAAGCACAACCACAAGCAAAGACTAACAATGTCATAAGAAAATTTATGAGCCTACCAAAGATATCAACATGTGTAAACCAAACAATAAGACACCAAGCAAAACGTTTTTCAAATTTGTTAACATCGGATTTTCTGGAAGGCTTTCCTGAAACTATACAAATCTTTCTTGAAATTTAAAAAACACTACACAGTTTCACAAGAACAAGCACAAGCAAGAGACTAACAATATCATAAGCAAATTCACGAGCGTACCAAAGATATCAACATGCGTAAACCAAACAATAAGACACAAAGCAAAACGTTTTTCAAATTTGTTAACATAGGATTTTCTGAAAATATTTTCTGAAACTATAAAAATCTTTCCTGAAATTTTAAAAACACTACACAGTTTCACAAGCACAAGCACAAGCAAGAGACTAACAATGTCATAAGCAAATTCATGAGCCTACCAAAGATATCAACATGCGTAAACCAAACATTAAGACACCAATCAAAAAGTTTTTCAAATTTGTTAACATCGAATTTTCTGGAAAGCTTTCCTGAAACTATAAAAAAATTTCCTGAAATTTAAAAAACACTACACAGTTTCTCAAGCACAAGCAAGAGACTAACAATATCATAGGCAAATTCACGAGCCTACCAAAGATATCAACATGCACACCTAACAATAAGACAACAAGCAAAAAGTTTTTCAAATTTGTTAACATCGGATTTTCTAGAAAGCTTTCCTGAAACTATACAAATCTTTCTTGAAATTTAAAAAACACTACACAGTTTCACAAGCACAAGCACAAGTAAGAGACTAACAATATCATAAGCAAATTCACGAGACTACCAAAGATATCAACATGCGTAAGCCAAATAAGAAGAAAAATTCAAATTTGTTATCATCGAATTTTTTGGAAAGCTTTCCTGAAACTACATAAATCCTTACTGAAATTTAAAAATCACTACTCTGTTTCACAAGCACAAGCACACGCAAGAGACTAACAATGTCATAAGCAAATTCACGAGCCTACCAAAGATATCAACATGCGTAAGCCAAACAAGTAAAATAAGGAATAATTTTACCAAAATTTCTATGTGTCACTGGATGTTCAAAATTTCTTACCAAATATTGTAGATGGTCACGAGATTTTTGTAGTTGGTTTAAACTCTTATACTTGTTTGTTGATCCTTCCTGAAATCAAACAAGTAAAATAAAGAACAATCTTCTCATAGAAATGAATAAACACTTATCTCAATGGTATTAGTAACTAAGGATCTTGTCTTGTTAGATAGGCCTTTCACCACAAGGTTGCAGCTACCACGACTAGGCTGTGATTTTCAAATGTCAAAAGTTAACATCAAATCGTATCAAATGCTTAAACATGAGACTAAACAAGATTAAGACCTTGCAGCTGAGATGCTATCATTGGTATATCCCACAAACAAGGTTAGCATAAAACTCTTAGACAAGATCAAATACAATACATAAACACACAAAAAGGACAAGCCTTTGAGAAACTGGGAAGAAAGCGAGTACCCTGGAGAGAAATGAAAGCTCAGGCTTGGCGGAAAGACGGAAAAACTCTTCGAAGGAGAAGAGAGTTGCTTAGTTACTAAACTCTTTGAGATAAGTGTTTATCTGTTCGAAAATTCAAAGTAAACAAAGTAAACATTATACATCCATTTGCGAAACACCCAATTTTTCAATTAAGAACCCTAATTTTGATTTTGAATTGGAAATGTTTAATACTTACATGGCTTAGTTTGATTTTCGACCGATAAGAGTGTCGACGGTTGTAGATTCACCGTTGTTTATCTCCGGCGTCGTCGAGAAAAGAAGGCGATGATGTTGGAGACGTCGAAGAGAATCATCGTCGTTCCTCTGTCGTTCCTCGACTCCCTTTTCTATTTTTTTAGCTTTATTATGACAGGGTAGTTTAGAATTTTGATCTATTAATGAATGCTATTAATCTGATTTCTAGTTTGACAGGTTATTTTTGAGACATAAACTTAAATAGGTCTATTTAGGAGAACTGCCCATTAATTTAAATTTTATGAAAATCTAAAAATAGTATATATCACGCTTTTTAAATGATATTTGTTTTGATTTATTTTATATGGAATTTTAAAACTGCATTTCATTTTTTTAAATGAATTATTTTTTAAAAGACAATTCTCTCAACTAACAATTTTTAGTTTTTGTCACAAAATAGCTTTCAATGAGGAAAATGATCAAATAGCCCATTTTATTTTAAATTTTTTAATATTTATTATTTATTTTGTAAAATTTTAAACCTTATCTTCAAAACTCGACCCCTTAACTCTATATGATAATAGTAGATTAGTTAATCCTAGGGTATAAATGTATTTTTATCTTTTAGTAAAACTTTTTTGGTCATTTTCTCCTCGAGGACTATTTTTGTGAGAATAAACTAAAAATATTATCCTATAAATTTTTTTCTTCTTAAAAATAATTATTGTTAATTTTATGTGAATTTCAAAAATAGTATCTATATTGAGTTCATTTGTTTTTGATAAGTAGGTCCATCTGTCTATATTTGTTTTCTGAAGCAGATGAATTCACATGTCAAGTGGCATCTGAAAATGAAAGCACTAGAAACATTACGGAACCCGAAGCAGTGGTGTGAATGTCACAATGACCACAATCACATAACAAATGATTGCATTTCACCATAGAAAAAATCAACAAACTATTAAAAAGGATACTTCCTGAATTTTTTTCCTACAAAGCTAAAAATCTCCTTAACAACATGGAGGAGAACAATCAACTAGCCAGAACTACACCTATTTCACAACCTCGACACGATAGAGTAATCAATACTCCCTTCGTTTCATAATATAAGTAGTTTTGGCTAAAAGCGCAAAGATTAAGAAAATTATTATGTTTTTAAAAAGTATTTTATAATAAATAGGTTAGATATAATTTAACCAATAAAAAATAAGTCTATTTATTTATAATAAATAGGTTAGATATTATTTAACCAATAAAAAATAAGTCTATTTAATTTGATTGGTCACACTGTATTCAATAAATGTAAAAGTTACCTAGAACTAAGAAAACTACTTACATTTTGAAACAAAAACATTTCTCTAAAACTACCTACAATATGAAACGGAGAGAGTATTATATATGTGACTCCGAGACAAGAGGCATCACGCATGCAGCTACCAAGAAAAGCAATAGAAATGCCAAGACCGGTCAAGAAACCAGGAACCTAAATTTAGTCTTTGACAACATTTTATTTTAGTACATACGTAAGAAGGGATGCAAGCTAATAAGTTGTTGCGTCAGCACTGATGATTTAAGTTTGCCAATACAAACGAGTATAACATGTTGGTTAAGTCATGATAGTGACCGATGATAGCACAAGGATTATAGAAACTGGGAATTGGTGGTGAAAAATGATTTTTTGTCCTTTTTTTTATGTGGAGATAAATGATTTCCTATTTGATACTCCCTATGTTTCATTATAAGTGTCGTTTTAGGTTTCGGCATACCTAATCATATTTCAACCAATAGAAAAATAAATTTTGAATAAAATTAATAAATTTTGCAGTGAAAATCGAAAATGACACTTATTTTGTAATGAAAAAAATTATCTAAAACGACACTTAATATGAAATTTAATATGAAACGTAGGGAGTATGTATTAAATTGTGAAGTCAAGAGTTTTTTTTGTGATGCTGTAAGAATCGTACGATGGGTTCACATTAGATTAAATCAACAAGTACCAATACATATGTAATTCATTAAATATTTTTACTTTCTTTTGGCTAAATATTAATTTTTTACTTAAATAGTTATTTTAGGTATTTAACGCCGAAAGGGTTTGTTTGTCGAGGAAAAAAACATACAAGATGTGACATATATAAAGTAAAGGTATAGATTATCCACGAATTATTGATTCCGGACACTATTAGTTTCTACGTTTTTATCTTCTTTTAAATTATAAATACAAAACATATCATCATTATTTTTAATCATTCTAATATATTTTTGAGAAAAAATTCCCATATATTTTGTGTACTTGGAAATTTTGTTTTAACAAAAGTTCAAAAATTAATAACTAATAGACCAAAAAAAGTTTATATGTTTTGGGATTCTAAATGTTCAAGACTAGCTATGCATAGTTTTCAAATAGAAAATCATGTGGCTGTTCTATTTAAAGTAAAAATATATCCATTTTATGCATTTTAGTATAATACTAGTTTAAAAACTATATCAAAGAAGTTAAAATTTGGAAAAGCATAACAAATGAACCAACCAGAATACATGTGGTGTACGTAGCAACAATAAGATGTGGTCGTTAAACACTACAACGCATGTATAAAAAAGGAACAAAATAAATGCATATAAATCAAAATTATAAAGTTTTGGACTTGCATTGCGCGTTATACATGTAACCCCAAATTTCAGTGTTGACAATATAGTACGGATCATCCGCAAGAAAGTTATTTTTCTCGTGATTAGTATGTTATATATAAAGGGCTGTGTAAATACAGACGTCGGCTTTTATTAAAAAAAAAAAAAAATACAGACGTCGGTGCATGATTACTACTCAGAGAATCATGAGTAGTTGGCGAATTTATTAGGGTATTGAAATGTATCGTTATCTAATTCTCTTTAAATCCGAATACAAGTCTTTCAGCAAAAAAAAAAGAAAGATCCGAATACAAGTCAAACTCTACAAGCTACAATAAAAGCACATATTTAGCCATATTAGTTATATTATATGCTCCCAAAGATTTCAGAAATCATAGTTTTTCAACATTTATTTCCATTTGTATATTCAATAGCACTTAAGTTGTATACGTTGTCATCTCTACGTTTGTCCACGTGCGTTACGTTACTGATAGAAGTTTCCAATCTATACACCGGATATATGTAGGAAGTTGAGTTTAATTTCTACATTTTTTACATTAGGAATGTGCCGTGTTAATAATGTCTATCTACAATTCTACATTAAAGCAACATATGTTACGTTACGTGATTCTCTCAACTAAAAACATAAGCATTTTTTTGTTAATTGCATTATGTTCGATATTGGGGTTACATGGACCAGGTAGGTAATAAATCCGATGTAAGATTAAGGAAAAGAGAGTTTATTTTCATTTACAAAGATAGATTTGGACATTCGAGTATCCATTGGGGTTAAGATCTGAGTATTTCAGATTTTTTGGATTTTGATTCTAATTTGCATCACACGCTAAATCCTATTCTAGTCAATTTGTAAGTACATGTCGGAGTTTAGATATAACACATCGGTTTCGGTTCTAATTAGTACTACATTTTAAAACCCACAAGAAAACGTGCCCGTAACAACGAACATTTACGACGAAAATATTTCATCGTAAATTTACATGGTCTTTACAACGAAATTACGAGGAATATAACTTTCGTCGTAAACGCCATGTAAATTTACGACGAACTGATTTCGTCGTAAACTCCATGTAAGTTTACGACGAATGTACGTGGAATGAGAAATACGTCGTAATCATTACATCGACATTACAACGAAGCATGTTACCGTTATATTTAGGTGAAAACGTGTATTCAATGTGCTTTAACTTACCTAATTTCGTCGTAAAGTCGTTGTAAATAATATGTTAAAACCATGTAAAATCCATGTAAAATATTCCTTGTAAAATCGTTGTTATATTTCAACTACCCAACTCGAAAATTTCTCTATATATATGTCATTTCTCACAACTCTCTTCCTCACAACACACAAACGG
>NC_027749.1:13354135-13356879 GCF_000695525.1 Brassica oleracea var. oleracea | reverse complement strand
GTAACGAGTCGTTTACGACGAAACCTCCGTTACGACGGACGTTTAACAACGAAACGTCTTTCGACGTTAATTCGTCGTAACACCCCGTTTACGACGAATTTACAACGAATACTGCCCTAGTAAAAAATATGTTTTCTTGTAGTGATAAAATAATTATATATCGTTTGAAATCAGATTATATCGGTTCAGATATACCGAAATAAAATCTATTCAAAAGCAAAACATAAGAATTAAATACTTGTTTATATAAAATTGAGTGTTTAATGTACTTATTTAATTTTAAATACTCATTTTTAGGTATCATATCAAAATAAATATAGAATTTAATATTTAAAGTACATATTTATGTTTCAAATATTTATATTTCATATTAATTTGGACATTATGATTGATTTCCTCAGATAATTTTTGGGAATTTTCATTTTTTGGGGTTTTAAGGTTTTTCAGCTTACCCATTTGGATTCGGTTCATATTTTAAATTTGAATATGTTTTGTAACACCCAACAAAATCTATTTGGGTATTTTAACATTTCAAATTGGGTACATATCGAGTTTTCTGGTATGTGTTTGGTTCAGATTTCAGATTACTGGTTTTGTGTCTAGGCCTACACAAAGAAAAATATTCATATAACTACGTAAATATAAATCCAATAATCGAACATGTGATGTTTTACAGTTTCGATGAGTAAATACTAATGTATAGAGATGTTAGCATTTCTGATTGGAAATTAGACCCTTAAAGTATTTAAATAGAAGTGGCTCCAAATTTATATTTGCCAGTTTTTAATTAAACCGGCTCTTCAATTATATCTAATAATATATTTTATTAAATAAATATTGCATTTTTATTTATATTCAAATATGTATCCTAATTAGGATATTGTTTAAATTTTAGGAAAAATGATTGGTGACTACATAAAACATTGGCCATCACATGGCTAACCATGCAAACTAAACAAATGTATACTTAGCTACACGAAATATATATTATGCATGGTAACATCCCTCAACTTTATGATGTTACTAGGGTCGGCCCGCCCTACGGGCGGAATATAATTTACTTGTAATCAAAATTATTATTTTTATATGATTTGTGGTTTGTGTTTTAGTTTTACATTTACAAGATATGTATATGAGATATACCATTTTCTTAATTTAAAATTAACAAAAAACTATTTTTTACTATTAGCATAATATCTCTCTCTCTCTCTCTCTACGCTACGGAAACCAAAAATCAGGAACCAAAAATACATAAATATATCAGTTAAAGAGTATTTCAAAATGTTTAGCTTACTTAAAATTTAAGGTGATATTAACTTTTATTGTGTATGTTTTGTTATTCTTGTTATAGATCATGATCATCTTAATATTAAAATGTTCATTAATACATAATAGTCTTACATATTTTCTTTGTTTATTCTACTGTAATTATGATAATTTTGATAATAAGTAAAATAATTTTTAATACAAAAATCTTAGATTATATTTTTTCTTATGAATATTTTTAAAACTTATGTCTTTGATATTATATTATGAATTATGTGCTAAAATATTATTTTAGGTTGATGTCCAATGAAACATTTTCATATATATATATATATATATATATTTGAAACTATTGTTTTTCATATTGTATTAGTTCTAGTTGTTTTTATCCGAAATAGGAGGTGCGTTTGGACGAATTTTCTTTCAAATGTGTCAATGTTGTGATTGTTTTTTTATTAGGTTAGCAGGTGTCATTTATCGAGAAGAGAGTACATATGTTATGGAAAGTGAGTGTTCTAAATAAGGCATACGTTAGTGTTTGGACAAAACTACAACGCTTCAATTTAATGTAAGAACATGTTTAGTATTCCACACTCAGCTAATTTGTCCACCGTCCTCATTTTATTGTGATATATGCAGACTCAAACTTGGAAGTATAATAAGAAAAATGCATTCTATGTATATATCAAAACTCAGCCAATTTTAGAGACACAGAAGCAACCAAGTTAAATATAATTCACAATCCAGTAGACGGTATGGAAAAGATGTAATTGAAATATACTCACAAATCACAATCATGCATACTTACGCATGATTCTATATCCATAAGTGTGCACTAACTGTTGTATCCTTGAAATGAGAGCCAACAACCTTTTAGGGAGCCACAGTAATGAAAAATCAACACCAAAATATTAGAAATTATTATGAGCTAAAGATAAATAGATCTTTTAAAAAAAGTTCACTAAAAAAATTTATCTCCCCTCTTCTATCGTCTTCCTCTTTTCTCTTCTTCTATGTTTATTATGTTTCTCATCTCATTTTTTATGTTTCTTATCATTTTTCTGTCACAATCCGTCAAGTACAACGATGAGCTTAACAAATCTTTTTTTTTCACCTTTTTGTGTTGTTTATTAAGAGAAATGAACTGATGATTTTTTTGGAAGAAAACCTTCATATTTATAATGGAGGATTAACACAAAGGAATGAATGAAGAAATTCATTGAATGTGAGAACGTGTGAGAAGTAGAGAGTAGGTATTAATGTGAATGTTAATGAAGATGCATGAACCAAGTTAATTTCCGTAACGGCTCCAGATTAAAGAAGTCTATTCGGCTTCTGACTGACATTGATCGGAATCGTTCGTCACCGGTGAAACCGTTGGATTTCTATTGACAGTTGACTGAACGGGAATTGTTGTTCGACGACCACTTTCCCTAAGTTTCGTATACCGTTTTTTAGAGAAGATGTATTTGGACCGT
>NC_027749.1:13351325-13353483 GCF_000695525.1 Brassica oleracea var. oleracea | reverse complement strand
TAAAAGTTCATAACAAAACAGATTAATAAAATAAAAATAATAGAATTATATAGTTTTAAAAGACACTAAAATAAAAATGTTAAAACATTACTTATTAAAAGTTCATAACAAAACAGATTAATATAAATAAAAATAATACAATTATATAGTTTTAAAGTACACTAAAATAAAAATGTTAAAACACTACTTATCAAAAAATGTTAAAACATATTGATTTTGTTAAAATTATTCTTACGCTTTTAAAATGTAGGTCAAAATCTAATTTTAGTTAAATTATAGTCGGATCGGTGATATTTTAATTGTTGAAACAATATATTTAAACGATCTTTAACATCCACATCAATTTTTGGATAAATGAAATTAAACTCGTGATGTTAACTACGTAACATCATAAAGTTGAGGGATGTTGTCATGCATAACATATATTTCGTGTGGCTAGGTATACATTAATTTAGTTTGCATGGTTAACCATATGGTGACCAATACTTCATGTAGCTAGCAATCATTTTTCCTAAATTTTATGGTTATGCGATTTTTTTTGTCAAAAGATATAATTATATTTATTTGTGTATTATCAGTGCATCAATAAAAAATGTTCAACGGGGTGTGGTGTTTCTTGCATATTCTTGAATTAATGAGTAATTTGTGTGCGTTTTTTTTTTTTGAAGCTTTATGAGTTAATTGAGTTATAGTTACATCTGATGCGTTAAGCCTTGAGGAACTAATTTGTTCATAATATTTTCTAATTACCATATCATGAAAAGTATATGTACAACTGATACAAGTAATCTTCGGTTAAAGAAAATGAAAGTAGTATTATTATTCTTTTTGCTAAAGATGTAAATATCATTTTAATATATGGATGGTTCAGGTATTAAAAAGTGTGATAACAAAATATAATACCTCTTAATTGGTTTCATGACAAAATAAAAACATGGAAAAAAGTAATTGGTATTTTAGCCGTTTAACTTAGTAGCGAACAAGACTAAAAATAGTGATATAATCTTGTGAAATCCGAATGAGAGATCTAACCAAGATGGGCATGAACTGAAAAACTCGAACACAAAGTGAACGACTAATACAAAGCATACAAGAAGGTGATTCATCCTACTGCCGAAAGTAGCGTTTGGAAACTAGAATTGTTAAAGTTTTATTTATACACCTAGAATGTTACAAAAATAGATGTATGTGATTGATCTTAAAGTGATGTTTGGGGAAATGTCAAATATTATAAGCGAGATTGAATTTTGAAGTGGTGTTGACAAAAATAAAATTGAAGTGTTTGTTTAAAATAAGTTTTCTAAATAGTCAAATGTTTGAACGCGAAAAAAAATAAACAATAAATAAAGTCAAAGCTAATTTCTTCTTTTTGAGAAAACTTCAAATTGTGCGGTCAACGAGTTCTTTAAATTATTCACAAAATTTTTTGAATGTTAACAGGTCAAAGTAACAAGTAGCTTATGTGATAAGCTAGCTGTGTAGTAAAGGCCTTTTTACTTCAGTTACAAGTAGCTTATGTTAAAAGCCCTTTTCTCAAAAAAAAAAAAAAAAATAGCTTATGTGATACTTAACAACCCATTGTTTTTCTTACCTCTATAATGACATCTATAAAAGAGAAGCACTCATTTGAAAATGTTCTTACTTCATTAATTAAACTCCTTTTTTTTGTTTGTCTTTTTCAGTTGCATTTATGAAATATCCTAAAACGAATAAAACTGCCTAATTTATTACTTGTCTTTTTAGTTACATTAATGAAATATGCTTAAATGAATTTAAACTTCCTATTTTATTGTTTGTCTTTTTTAGTTACCTTAATGAAATATCCTTAAATAAATTTGGACATAATGTCATTTAATCAACCAAAAAAACTCATGAGTTATTCTTACGTGCATAACTTTAATAATAGAGATTTTTAAAAACCCGCATCATTAAAATGTTACCTAAAACATGCAGCACTAATATATAACATGCATCAATAAAACTAGAATTTGACTCACACAATTGTACGGATATTATTTTCAGTTGATTAAATTTAAAAATAATTATTTATTCAAAAAATATTTAAGAATGGCTATGTTTTTAAAAATTATATGGTATTATTTGCTCATAACTCATTTGTCATTTGATAAATTGTTAGAAAGAAAATTTTAGCATAATA
>NC_027749.1:13347140-13351153 GCF_000695525.1 Brassica oleracea var. oleracea | reverse complement strand
GTTTACATCAAAACTTATCATATTTTAGGATAATTTTAATTTAAAATGTAATTTTCATATTTTTCAAACAAATTCTAAAATTATTTTTTAAATATTTTGTTATAATGTTTTAAAAAATATTGAGTTGCATTTCAAATAAAAAGGTAAATATATTAAAAATATTCTAATTAAAATATATAAAATTTAATATAGTTTTAAAGCAATGGTCAAAAAAAAAATTACACATAAAAAAAAATCATGATTTTTGTTAACTGGGTGGATCATTATTTATATGATATCGCACACGAAAAAAAATTTCTGTTTTTACAATTATTTAATTAACTCTATATACTCATTTTTTATATTTTTTTATATGACACTACAAAATAAGTGTTGAATTATATCACTTGATTTGTATCACAAAACTAAGTGATCTTATTTTACATTACTTATTTATAAGTGAGGCAAAAAATACATAATTTAGCATCCGTTACAATAAATGATGTTGGTATTAATAAATTTGGCATCAATTGAATTAAGTGATATAATTTCTATAAATTAGAATCATTTAAACAAAAGTGATATAATTATATAAATTTAAATCGATTAACTAATTGATGTATTTCTTTTTTAGTTAACATCAATTACAAAAATAATACAAAATTTACATCAGTAACAAGTGATTCTAACAAAAACTATATTAATGATTCTCTTCCTAAAATTATATTTTCACATTCAAACGTAACTGTGGTACCTTAAGGATTCATAATTATGTTTTTAATAATTAAATAACATATAGAACTAGGAGGCCATGTTGCTTTGACCGTTGAATATATCAATGATAAATTTCCTTGTCCAAACACTAAGTTAGTGGTGCCCACCTCATTGTTAATGTCAAATATCGTTAATTTCACTATCCAAATAAAAATGTATATAAAAATTGTAGTTCTCATTTATGAAAAATTAGTTTAGATTGGCATCAGATATTTATGTCGTAAAAAAAGGAATCTGTTTTGTATATTGTTTGATGTTGACTTTCACTTTTAGAAACACAATTAGTTATTTGATCATAATTCAAAATTTTTATTCGATAAGAACTGAGATATTGAACGTGACCTAGAAAGAAGAGAAGGTGGAAATTGATAGACTTTAATCACGTACCTGTAGCTTGTTTATGCAAAAAGGAATCTTACGCTTTTCCAGAGATATCCTAGAGGAAGAGACTACGAAGGGTTCAGTAAGTTTCATAAAGTTTCATAAGGGTTAATGTTTAATGTTTTGTCATCTACGAGATTTTCAAGAGTATTGATGTTGTGAGTTGCTTTCATTTATTTGTCAGATTTCTAGGCCATTATCATAACTGGATTTTGGAAAAGAAATTGCTACGTCAAAGGAAACACAGTAAGGGTCAAGGTTCGAAACATTTCTTCACTACAAAAAAAAAGCTTTCACAACCAAGACTAGTCTTGGAGGTTAGTGAGGACAATTGTTGTTTCATTTCATCATTATCACTGAAACAATAAAAAGAGACACAAAATTAAAAAGAAAAACTAATAAACCTTATCCAAATTTATAATAAAGCGACACATTTTCAGTATACAAAAAAAGTCAAAACGCTAAAAAGATTTCCAGCAAACGTATTGTTCAAATTTATAAGGTTTTTAAAACTAAATCAATTATTATAACTGTTTTCATTGTTCTATTTATAAACAGATTGATTTGAAACATTTAGGAATTTAAAGTCAAATTTGTAAATTCTAATACTTATAAATGTGCTAAATAAAATTTTCAGGTTTTAATGGACAAGTCATGGATAAATAAACCACGATTATCCCAAGACTACAGATTGGGGGTGAAACGTTTTCTGGATTTTGCATTTACTAGATCAAATGCAAACATGATGAAATGTCCATGTAACCGTTGTCTTCTAACCAAATCTTTGTCAAAAGATGATCTCGAAGGTGACTTGATGTGCTATGGGTTTTTAAGTTCTTACACAAGTTGGATACTACATGGAGAGGAAGTGTGTGTCACAGGAAATACAAGACTACCGTCTGATGTTAATGAGTCTGAATTGGATTCAACTTTGAATCTTTTAGATGACATTTTTCCCGATATTAGTGTGAATATGCCTGGTGAATATGGAAATGAAACGACCAGTCAACCTATGGGCGCAGACAGACCATCAACTTCCAGTGGAACCTTTGGAAAAGGAGAAAGTTTTGATGAGTTGTTTGCTGATTATAATCAAGAGCTGTATCCAGACTGCACTAAGTTCACGAAGTTGTCCTTTATACTGAAACTATACCATATCAAAGGTATGTGCAAGATTAGTGACAAGGGAATGTCCATGGTGCTTGATTTGATGAAAGAAGCATTTACACATGCTAAATTGCCAGATTCGTTTAATGATATGAAAAAGGTTATTCGCAAACTGGGAATGACTTATGAGTCAATCCATGCATGTCCAAATGATTGCATGTTGTATTGGGAGGCAGATGCAGAAAGGGAGATTTGCAAGGTTTGTGAAGCTTCTCGTTGGAAAGAAAATACAAAGAGCACAAATTCTGGATCAGAGAAAAAAAAAAGTAAAGCTCCTTCAAAAGTTTTGCGTTATTTTCCTCTAAAGCCACGGTTGCAACGTTTATTCATGTCATCCAAAACTGCTACTCACATGAGATGGCATGCAACTGCTAGTAACAGTGATGGTAAACTTCGTCATCCAAGAGATGGTAGGGCTTGGAAAGAATTTGACCAAAACCATCCTGAATTTGCTTCTGATCCAAGACATGTCAGATTGGGCTTGGCGACGGATGGTTTTAACCCATTTGGTACGATGAGTAGCAGTTATAGCATCTGGCCGGTGATATTATTTCCTTATAATTTTCCACCGTGGATGTCAATGAAGCAGACATCAATGATCCTCTCTATGGTTATCCCCGGAAAACACATGCCTGGTAATGATATTGATGTCTACTTGCAGCCACTTATCAAAGAGTTGAAGGAGTTATGGTTTGATGGGATTGAAACGTTAGATTCTTCGACAAAGCAAACTTTTAACATGAGAGCAGCTCTTATGTGGACAATTAGTGATTTTCCCGGTCTTGGAAATTTGTCGGGTTGGAATACATATACAGCATCAGCATGTCCAAGCTGTAATTATGATGGAATCGGACAACGTTTACGCCACGGAAAAAAAAATTGTTTTATCGGTCATCGCCGATTTCTTCCTCCAGATCATGGTTTTCGTCAGATCACTGCACATTTTGATGGGAAAACAGAAACTAGGCATCCACCAGCCACACTGACAGGCTCTACAATTGTTCAACAACTACAACAAGTTGATGTTACCCTTGGTAAGAAGAATAGTTTAGTTGGTGTTGGAAGAAAGAGGGATCGAAGTGATGCTGGAAGATCTAGTACTCAACAGTGGAAGAAAAGAAGTATATTTTTCGAGCTGCCCTATTGGGAAGTTACAATGTTGCGACATAATTTGGATGTCATGCACATAGAGAAGAATGTGTTTGACAATCTAGCCTACACATTGTTGGATGACAAAAATAAATCTAAAGATAATCTAAATGCTAGAAAAGATCTTCGTGAGATGGGTATACGTTCTGACTTGTGGCCTGATCATAATGACAAGTAACAAGCTGCGTGTTTTTCTCTGAACAATCATGGAAAAGATACTTTTTTAAGTGTCTTAAAAAATGTAAAACTTCCAGATGGTTATGCTTCAAACATATCAAGTTGTGCTGATGTTAGTGGTCGAAAGCTAGCAGGCTTAAAAAGCCATGATTGTCACGTGATAATGAGAGATTTATTTTCAGTCGCAGTTCGAAATCTGCTGCCAACAGATGTGACATCAGCCATTGTCGAGATCTGTCAGTTTTTTAGAGATATCGCTGCAAAAGTTCTGCAAAAGTTCTTGATATCAATGAGCTTGATAGATTACAAGATCGTATTGTGGTGACTTTATGCCGTATGGAGATGTTTTTTCCTCCATCTTTTTTTACAGTGATGGTACATTTAAT
>NC_027749.1:13336517-13347040 GCF_000695525.1 Brassica oleracea var. oleracea | reverse complement strand
TCTTTTTTTACAGTGATGGTACATTTAATAGTACATCTCACAGAAGACGCAAAACTTGGTGGACCAGTTCCATTTCGTTGGATGTATCCGATTCAAAGGTGTGTTTTGATTAATTAATTTTTATATATAAATATATATACACACATTTGAAACCTTACTTGATTCAATTACCTGCAGGACTCTAGGATATTTTAAATCATATGTTCGGAATCGTGCTAAGCCAGAAGGATCTATATGTAAGCAGTATTTAGCTGATGAGTGTATAACATTTTGTTCAATGTATCTCAATGATATAGAGACACGATTCACTCGGACTGGCCGCGTTGATGATCAGCCTTTAGCTGATACTAACATTAGACCACACTCAGAACTTCTACTTATTTTTCCAAACCATGGAAGATTTGTTGGAGCAGGTCAAGTTTATTCTCTTAGTCATGTTGAGAGACAACAAGCACATCGACATGTATTGATCAACTGTCAACTACTTGATCCATTACGAGAGTAAGTTTATCTCTTTCAAGAATAACTAGTTCAATTATGTTTCATTAAAGTTTACTAATATACTTGTTATGTTACTTGATTGTTTAGGAAATATAAAAATGAGTTGTTGACGAAACAGACTCATCAAAGCAATAGGCATCGTGCTATTGACATTGATCGAGAAATGCATCTTAATATTGCAAACTGGCTCAAACAGAAAGTAGAGTCAAATGGGATAACTGATGATATACGGTGTTCAGCTTTGGGTCCATCTGATAAAGTTTTGAAGTATACAGCTTATAATATCAATGGTTGCAAGTTCCGTACAGCGGAAAGAGAAGCTAATATGAAAACACAAAATAGTGGTGTTTATGTGGCTGCTGAGACTATGAGCTATGCTAGTTCTCGTGATCCTAACCCAAGAACAGGAATTGTTCCATACTATGGCAACCTTACCGAAGTTATGGAGCTCAACTACTATGAAGTTTTCAAAGTTTTATTATTCAGGTGTACGTGGGCGGACACCCGTACGGAACGAGGATACAAAACAGATACATATGGTCATCATATGGTAAATTTTTCACGCTTGTTACACACTGGGGATAATGCAGAGGATGAACCATATATATTGGCGTCTCAAGCAAAAATGGTTTACTACGTTAAAGATCCATCTGAATTAGAGTGGAATATTGGTATTCCTATGCAGCCGAGAGACGTATATGATATGGGTGATTCAAATGGCTCAGAACAGTTGAATGATGAATCTGATTAAGATTAAATTTTCCTTTCTTTCATGAACAACTCAACTTTGAGCTTCCATAATTCAGGTTCGATCCTTACGGTTTTTTTTCTTTTGTTTACCCATGCATGATTCGTGACAACTGTCCTTTGTCTTTTAGATTGTGCATAAGCTTGTCCAGAAATTGATTGTGTTTCTATATCGTTACAGCTGTAGACATCTACTTGATTTCTCACATCTAAAGAGTATATGTTTGACTCTTGACTCAAGTCCTTACAGGTCAGTATAATCTTTAGTCATCAGAATGTTTCAAGTGCATTTGAAGCTGTACTGAGTTCTGAATATCTATTCTATCTTCAGAAATTAATTTGAAGCGTACGATTCAAAAGGCATTGTAGTGGCTGGAGACAATAACAAAAGTACACATGGATCACTTCTTTCTTTCTAGGGGCGTGGATCAAATTATTGTTTCGAGGCTACAACTAGTTGGTATTACTTTAAAAATAATATTTGGCCTGCAGTATCAATCAAAATCTAATTTCACTTGCTGTAACTAACTTTGAAATTTAAGAACATTTCTATCGGCAAGTGAGACACATTGATGTTGCTTTTGCAGGTACTTGTACGTGACATGTGGATTTTTGAGAAGGCTCTATTCTATACAAAAGCTTGCTGGCGTCTTTGTGGCATGATCTAGTCTTGTATGATTTTTTTGCCAATTATATATTGTCACAATCTAAGTCACACTCTGAGTGACTTCGGTCACATGCATGTATTAGTGAAAATATGTGAAAATAATGTCTGTTTTTTATCCCGCCACTACGTTTTTTCTCAAGCGGGAATTAATTAAAGAGTGTCTTAATTATATACATGTTTAGTTATTTTTTTTTGCAGGCACACTACGCTTTTTTGACGGTTAAGGTACGTAGCTCTGATCCTGATCGAATTCAATAGTTGGGATACCTTGAGCAGATCGATTTGATTGGATTCATCCACTAAGTGAACGAGCTTTGAGTGGATTAATTTGATTCTCCAAAACGAGTCTCTCTTCAAAAACGAAAGAAAATTGTTGTAAATGTATCTTTTTCTGGTTTTTTTTTTTGAAAAATATATCTTCTTCTGAGTTTCAACGTCTTTGTTGAAACACAAAATTGTCTCAAACATTTATATCTCTTCTCTGAGGTTTAGTTAAATTTTTTTTGTCTTCTTCTTCTTCTTCTCAATTTATCGATAGTTGTAAGAATGAATATAACAAGTTTTATTTATTTTTTATCTTGTTTAGGATTATGGATTTCATGGATTCAGAGACACAACCTCCAGATGATTCACCGCATTTAGAAACAAGTTTCAATGCGCCTCCTCCACTTGCTCCAGAATGTAAAAGCTTCAAGTGGAAAATACAAGTGATAGGTAATAAATATAATCTAAACTGATCACTACTTTTAATATTAATAGAATTTTTTTTTCAAAGAAATTGTTAATTAGACATTTAGTCAACAAGGTATACACGCATGATTTTATATTTCTCTTTCATTTGGTATCTTATTATTTTATTGAACATATTAGATGGTGGAAACTTGTAAGCCATATTTTTCTCTGCATGACTCTATCTTATTGTCTTCTCACTAGACTTAGTTTTATATTATGTACTAATTTATTTTTATCGTCTATGTGATGTGTTTATCAATAAGATTCTGAGGGCAGTGTAGAAGGCAAAATGGTGACATCTAAAGATGTATGGAAACTTCAGAGCAGTAAAGTGATCGTGCATTTTGATGAAAATAGCAGTCAACCAATTGGGGATTCTGGTGGTTTACTCGGATCATGGTTAGGTCAATTAAGCAATGATGTGAATTTGCTACCTATCAATTACAGTGATTGGAGGATGGTCAATATTCACACTAAAAGAAAAGCGTGGGATGTTATTCAGGTAGTTTCTGCCATCATTTCATCTCTATATATTTTCTTGATCAAGTAATGTTTTGTGATATATGTATTATTTTAATGAATTGTTGG
This sequence comes from Brassica oleracea var. oleracea, assembly GCF_000695525.1. Classification (NCBI taxonomy): domain Eukaryota; kingdom Viridiplantae; phylum Streptophyta; class Magnoliopsida; order Brassicales; family Brassicaceae; genus Brassica; species Brassica oleracea. The sequence goes on along the minus strand of NC_027749.1, from coordinate 13,343,805 downwards.
GTATTGTTTTTTCAGTCCAAATTCTGGTTTGATGATCCAACGATGAGAAAAGGATATGTGATGAGTGCATTGGGAAGCAGATGCAAAGATGTCAAACTACGTCTTTGGAAAGAACACAAACGAAATGATCAACTTCAAACATTGCAGAATCGACCCAATAATGTTCCTGAAGAACAATGGGAGCATTTTGTGCACATGAGATTTACTGAAAAATGGAAGGTAAAATTTATGTATTGTACATTTATATGTTGTATATTTCTTATCAAGCACATTTAATATTTTTACATTTGAGATTTCAGAAAATGCAAGAGAGGAATACAAAGAACCAAAAAAAACATACTATGCCTCATGTATGTGGAAGAAAGAGTTTCTCGAGAAAAAGAAATGATATAGTAAGTAACATTCATAGTTATGATATAAAACTAGTTTATTATACTAATTTTGTTTATGAAGACAATCAGAACCGGAAAAACTCCATGTCGAGCAGAGTTTTTTATTGAGACGCGCACGAAACCTGATGGAAGCTTTGTATGTGAAGAGGCAAAAACACGAGCGGTTAGTTTTATATAAAATCATCATTCATTGTTTTTTTGCCAATTAGTTTAACATTTACTTTTTGCATGTTTTTTAGGAAGCGCTTACAACTTTGTTGAATCAAAATTCTCATGGCACAAGCAATGTTGCAGCCACACTGGATGATGAATTTGCTCAAGTTTTTGGTCCGGAGCGTCCAGGACGAGTACGTTGTGTTGGTCGAGGACCTACACCATCAAAATTGGTGAGACGTTGTACTGCAACTAGACAAGAGGTGGACAATTCTGAAATGGTCGTTGCGTTGCAGACACAAGTGAAAGAACTATCAAATCAAGTTAAGGGAATGAGTACTTTCATCCAACAAATAATTGGTACTTCAACCGGTGAACAGGTAATAATATTTATAATAATAGTCTATAAGTTAAAATATATCATTATATATTATATATAAAACTAATACATTAAAATAAATACTTAGGCAAGAGCATGGGCTGCAAGTTTTGCAGTAGCTTTTGCTAACATACCAAACCCACCTTTCGCAAACATACCGACTCCATCTAATCCTAATCAGGTAAATAGTATGTTTAAGTTTAAAGAAAAAGATTGTATGATACATAACATTTTATATTATTTTATTTCAGGAAATGCAATGATGCGGGTGTCCATGGATATTCAAATGTTGGAAACTATGCTGGTGATCATCATTAACATTAGTTTAGCAACATTTTTCTACAATGTTTGTTTAATTTATTTCTGTTTTGTGAATTTGTATTATGGATGAATATGTAATTCAGATGCTTGTAGATTAATTAGTAATTCAGATTTGTGTTTTTCTTTAAAAAAATATTTTTTCGTTTTCTAAAATATAATATTTTTAATATTAATAATAAATACGGAAATAAAAAATATTTTCATCACTTTTTATAAGTGATACATTTAATTAGAATCATTTGTGAAAACTGAAATAAATGTAACATCAATTATAAGTAAATGATACCAATACTTTAAATCGGTAACTATATAATGATACATTTTTGAATCACTTCTTAAAATTGATATTAATTATATGTCAGTTATTTATAAGTGATACAAATTATTAAATCAATTATTTTAATTGATAGAAATACTTACATCATTTAGTATAGTTGATGTAAGAACTAATATCATTTATCAGAAATGATACATAATAACATCATTTATGTAAATGATGTAAATAATTTATATTTTTGTATCAATTATTAAATGAATTGATGTAAATTATTTGCATCACCACTTTCAGAGTCATTTTTTTAAGTGATGTAAAACTCTTTTACATCATTTATAAGTAATACAAATATTCAAAATAAATGATGTAAGACTACCTTTTTTTGTAGTGTGATATCACACATTCGTAAAAAATAGATAGTTTAAGATGCAAAAAAAAATATTTACTTAATGAGTATAATATGAAAGAATATTACAAATATATCATTTAATAAAATAAATAATTAAAAACTAAAAATTCATACTCGCGCGCCATTTACCTCTATTTCTTATAGTATAATAGAGATGTCTAATATCTTTTCTATTTGAAAAGAAAAAATAGCATTCTTCTATTTTTTTACTTTATATTTAGAATTCACTATTTTTGAGAAATACATTATAGAGCATATCTCATCTCTATTATAGAATTTCTCTATTTTAGAGGTGAAAATAGCAAAATATATTATAGATGGTCTTCGTTACAACATTATAACAAAAATTTTGTCAATAATTGTGACGTATTATTGAGTTAGTTATTTGGCTTATGTTAATGGTCTATTTTAATTTCGATTAGAGATGTCAAAATGAACTATAACTCATGAGATGTTTCATCTCAGCTAGATTTTTCATGGGCACAATTTTAATTTTTAAATTCATTTAATAAATGGATTTAGTGATTGAGGTTAAATTAAATCACAAGTTAAATGAACAATATATAATGAACATGAGCTAATTTATGAGCAGGACCGAACCTGAATGAAAGCTAATAAAGCATTTGTTTAAGGGTCCGGACAAGATATATATTTTACAGGGCCAATAACTATGTAAAGTGGTTGTAGCTCAATAGGTCCAAACATCATGATGTGTACGTTAAGTAGAGGGTTAGATTCATGTAGGCACAATTTTTAACCTTCTTTATTTTATAAAAATAATAGGTCAAAATTTTTTTTTTTGCTTCTATGCCAATTTTTTCAGGCACAGCCCTGCTCATGAGATTTGTCATTTTTATACTTACAATTATATATATATATATATATATATATAGATAAATTATATTTTTCATATGTAAAAAAATATATTTTCTATATTTATCATACTTATTTTTTTAATTAAAATTTCTTAAGACTCTCATGAGGAATAGGAATTTTGGATCATTGTTTTAGTTTAAATTTAATTTATTTTAGGTGTTGGTTTTATTTAGTATTTATTATTAATGTTTTGGATTTTAATACTTAATTTTCAAATAATATTGGAGAAGTTATTTTAATATTTTATTTTATTTTGTAATTATTTTTTATATTAGATCGCGAGTTACCTCATTTATTTCATAATTTAGATAATCTGAGTTCGAGTTTGAATATTGAAATTCATATGATAAATGAGCAAAATTGAACTAGCTCATAAAAGATTCGAGCTCACTATGAGCTGAGTTGAGTTGAACGAGCTAGCTTATTTTTACACCTCTAATCTTGATGTTTAGATGTACAATGTTGATTTATTTTGTGTTCAAAAAAAAAAAAAAAAAAGATGTACAATGTTGATTTATTTTAAGTTTGAGATAGTCGGGTGCTTAAGCCAACTCTGATCACTCTACGCGGTTCAATCTTATATGAAGGAATCGTGAATGCGTGGGATTGAAGGCAGGTGGACCCATAAACATAGGCACGCCTCAAGAAGCCAAACAAACAACTACTTATGGTTCCGTTCACATGATACTTATGTGGCTGGAATCTGCATAAACGACCATTTATGTCACATGATTGTCACCATTAATATTGATCACTAGTCAATTAGTTAGTTGTTAATCTGTGAGACAGTGTTCTAACTTTGAAAAATAGTTTATACAGTTTTAGAGGATTTTTATAGTTTATATAACTTTGAAAAATCATTACTATTATAATTATCAAATAATTAATGAATATCGAAAAGATATTTGACTTACATGCACAAATAAATCAACTTTTTTTAGATCATGCTTTTTATTATTTAATAGACAATTTTAATCAACTGTTGACAAACAAAAAGTTCCTCCTAATATATATATATGTTAACGACAAACGTCAAAAGGAATCTTTCGTTTGTGGTTTTCAGCTTCAAAGATGAAAAGAAAATATTTTTAGTCTCATGTAAACGCATATAATATGTTCAGAACTGACAAAGATTCCAAATGATCGATGATACTAGTTTGACACAACTCTTTGTGCTATAGCCTAGGTGTGGCATATGTTATTGGCACGGATATGTTTGAAGATCGAACTCTACATGTAGACTCGCACAAATGGAATTTATCATATTAACCAAGTAAATATTTTGTTTTTTGTTTTTTTTTTTGGTTAAAGAATTATTTTGTTTCCTCAGTATAAAACAAGATTGTTCAAAGAATAAAACCAAAGATTACGATTTTGGCTCACATTACAACTAAGCCGAGAGTAGCATGGGATGACCGTTGTTTTCCCGGAAAAGGGCAGATTAAGAGTTATATAAGACATACTATTGCAATCAAAAAAAATAATTTGAATTTATGGAAATGGAGGTAACTCCATAAATTAAGATCTCTAAGAGAACAATCAAATACTATTTAAATAGAAACACAATATTAGACCTAATCTTTAGGGATATTTATAAAAATTTTCTTTATATTAATTATAAATAATATACTTTCAGACTAACAAATTATTTACTATTAACTATAAACCCTATTATATATCTATCCTAACAATTTATTTAGTCAATCAATTAGTACAACGGAATTATATGCATTTTACTTTGTACAGCATATTCGTGCTGTTTTTATGAAACCATTGTCTGAAATAGTTGTAATTTAGCTAAGATATTTGATTTTACCTATATACTTTATACATTATATTGTACTCTTATATTTTTATACGATCTAAAAAGCAAGAAGAAATATACAACTTTACTTTATGCTATTATATCTTACAAAAAAGATACGGACACATATAAACAGTTGCATTAAATTCTAACAGAATAAATCATAATATAATTTGTTACACTTATCACATTTTCTGTATATTCATGGTTTAGAGTCTCGATTACGGATTATCATTTCCTATATCCTATTCATGGTTTCAATATGTTGTAAAATAGCAGAAAATGAGTTTTTTTTTAAAATGAAATTTGTAGGTTGTGATTTTTTTATTGTAACAATATATGCAAGAACATATATCAAAAAGATATGAGAAGCGGGATGTTATATTAGTTATAACATGTTGAAATAGAAATAAATCTCGGATTAATTGATATATACGACCAATTAAAAATTGTGTAACCTTTCGAGATCGAAGTATTTTAACTTCTTCAACAATGGAGATTTTCAAAAAACATTTATGAAAGTGAATCTAAATATTTATAATATCATATCGTGCACTTAAAGAAGATTTTAACTGTTGTAACAAAACAAAGATTTGTAAATACTTTTTATGCCCTAGAAGATTCTAAATCTTTAAACCTATGCCCAAATATTTATAAATATAGACATAACCATTGGACAAACCAACCAAAAAAATACTTCTTAATGTATCTTTCACCAAGCTATGAGTTCCAGAGGAGTTAATCATTTAACCCCTGATGGATGTAACTAGTGAGACAGACACAAAGCTTGTTAGAATTAGGAATAACGCGAAAGTTTCAGAGAAGAAATAGTTCGAGTTCGTGGACCGTGAGCTGCTAAACGATCTTGGAATAGCTTGTTGCCACAATAAATGGCTAGTGAAGATCACATTTTTATGGAAACATGAGGCTCTACGTTCTCCTATTAGCGAACTTGGTCTCCTCCATTTTACCCATATCATAATCATCCATAAGGAACTTACAAAAGATTGATTTTGATTCGACTTGAAATGAGACTAGACTTTCATAACAATTTTGTTTTGAAAATAAATAAAATGACATGTTTGCCATGTTTTAAAAATTGATTGTATTAATCTAGACTTTCATAACAATTTTGTTTTGTAAAAATAAAATTCACATTTTAAGAAAAAACAAAAACAAAAAGGCTGTTTAAAGAGGACCTTCTTTCGTATTTGTCATATCTTGTGTTCTTCTCTCGAGTCGTTACAGCTCTACGCGTGAGATTAAAAAATCTATCCGCAGTTTAGACGAAAAACGTTTGACCATTGCTCTTTACGTACTCTCGTTACTTGAACGATTATTTAACTTGCGTAACTAATATTTATTATACAACTATATAAACGCACATGTATGTTAGAAAAATAAACTATATAACGCACATGTGCCAATCTTAAACACACTGAAACTCCAAAAAATGGAAAAGGACAAAAGACGAAGCTGTCTTCTGCTGATAAAGAGACCCCACATATATCAATGTAACGTGGTTTAGAATAATAAATTGTATATGCTTCTAAGTGTTCATTATTGTTTTTACATTAGACTAGAGATTTTTTCCGCGCTTAGCGTGGATTGTGTCTTATAAATTTATTTTATTTATAATATTATCTTTTGGTTTTCTTCTTTTACATTAACTTCTTGTTTTTTCCAATGTTAGTTTTTCTTAATTTAAATTTACATGTTTATAATTTTTTATTTTTCTTGTTGTAGATGGAGAATTATATTTTTTATTGATGATTTTTTGTATGTGACATAAATTTTTGGAAATTTTAAAATAATGTTATATATAGTACGATTAACACATTAAAGAAGAGAAACATATTCAGACACATTTTACACATGTTTTATATGCACAATTTTAAACATTATATATGTATATATTATAAGTTTGAAACATGTAAATGCTTTCTAAAGCTAAATACTTGTTCTGAGTTTACATAACTTATCGAAAGTTTTATCTCTTTTTAAATTCAAATCACAGAAAAAAATATCAAAAAGTCAGTATAGATGGGTTTTTTGAGCTTTTAAATCAACACTGAAAAATTATATGAATCAGATAACAACAGTTTTATAAACAACTAGATAAAATTTGACCGAGCCAAAGATTGTTACACAATATGTTCTTTCTTCTTCAAATTGCGAAGAGCCTATAGGCACAAGTCATAATTTTTTTTTTCACTTATATAACATTTTTTCTCCTTTGCACACAGAGTTTATTACACTGCTATAAGCAATGGAGAACTCTATTCATATAAGATTCACATCTATGCATTTTGACAAAGAAGAATTTTAGCCATCTTTAGTTTCGGAATGGACCAACTTCAGTCATATACACTATATTTTCTCTATGATTCAAATCTTACAATTTTAATATATGTGCAGATTTCCATGTGAAAAAGTACGCACGCCATCTATCATTCAACCTATTACTTTTTCCAAAGTAAACACTATAATCCTCGTTTGGTTAGCTCCACAAACTAATCTCTTTGGATCAGTTTACTAAAAAATATGGATATTAATGTCAGAAAAGAATATAAACACTATCAACAATAAATATTGGTACAAGACTATTTGGTTCAAGGAACATATTCCACGTAATGCGTTTATATCATGGCTGGCTTTGTGGAGAAGACTGCCAACCAAA
>NC_027749.1:13328196-13336490 GCF_000695525.1 Brassica oleracea var. oleracea | reverse complement strand
GGAACGTGCGTCCTTTGTAATCTGGAAATAGAGACTCACCATCATCTCTTCTTTGAGTGCTCTTTCTCTCGCTTGATATAGGAGCCTTTTGCTGCTGAAGTTTGGATTTCTCCTCAGGCTGATCTACACTCTGTTGCAGCCTGGATCAATCAACCTCGCATCAACGCAGATGCGCATGCTACTCCAGTCATCAAGCCCTACTTTCAGTCAGCCATCTACCTGCTGTGGAAAGAGCGTAATGTTCGTGTGTTCACAGCTGTCTCCTCACCTTCATCAGTCATCCTTGCCTCTCTCGACCGTATGATGCGTGACCGTCTCCTCTCTTACCCGGCAAGTTCTTCTTTCTCTTCTTCTCTACTTCTTTTTATCTTTCTTGTATAAGACCTCCTTAAGGCTTTTTTTACTTTGAGTTGTTGTTGGCTGCTTTTGTTTCCTTGATGTAATAAGTTGTTTAAAAACAACAATGTAACCTTTCAGAAAATGATAATCTTAACATCTTACCAAAAAAAACAACAACAAATATTGACTTATTTATGTGAATATATATTTTATTTTAAATCATTATAATGGACAAATAAAGCACCATAATTTGTACAACAAATTTTCTTAGATTCACCTCATCATACTCACCATTTTACCATTTTAATTACATAATTTTACATGAGCTTCTTCACCCTCCCTGGTTATTTTCTCATTATTTATAACTACAATATAAAGTTATAAACTATATATATTATAAATTAATAATTTATTTACCCTTGAAGTCTAACGATTAAAAATAGAACATAATCCAATATAGATATATGATTCTATTAATAAATTAGCAGTTACAAATTTGAAATTTTTAGAAATATCAAAAGTCGTATATTAGTTAATTATCTTCTAAATGACATTTATTTCTAATTCTTTTTGGATGAGAATATTTCGGCTGAGGTGGATAATCCCAAAAGCCTTGAATTTAGTCCCTTTTATATAGTAGGATGTCTAGATTTTCAATTCTAAAAAGACAAAACTATACAAATTAAAAGAGAAAATGTTTACGAGAGATCTGCAGTTATTAAGCATGGATCTCATAAAGTGGTTTAAATGATGCAGTTAGAAGTGAATCCTTATAAGTAAAAAAAAAATAGAATTGTCGGCTATAAAATGATATGTAGTATTTTCATAGTTTTTAATATTTTAATTATTCGGAGTTAAAAAATATTTATGTGCTTTCAATATTTATTTTATTAAACTGCCTTATTTTGGGCTAACAGGTTGAAGCCTAACACTATAAGAAAACATAAGTTTAACGACGGCGGTATTCCTCTTGATTTCGTCGTAAAAGAGGCTTTACGAGGAATTAGTAAGGAAACACGTTTCGTCGTTACTCGTTCGTCGTAACACATATTTCCTCGCCAATTCGTCCTAACTTAGCGAGGAATAGATTTCGTCGTAAAGACAAAGTACATCGTTTCGTCGTAAAGACCATGTAAATATTCCACAAAAGGAGGTCACTATATTTCCTCGTAAATACACGTAAATATCTCGAAACTATTTCCTCGTAAAGTACACGTAAATACCTTGAAAGTATTTCCTCGTAAAATACTCGTTTATCTTTCCTCATCATTTCTTCGTAAATGTTTCCTCGTAAAATACTCGTTTACTCTTCCTTGTCATTTCCTCGTAAAGTTTCCACGTAAATAAGTCGTAAATTAGCTACGAATTTACTTCGTTTTTTTATTTTACAGCATTTAAAAATATAATTAAAAAAATAATTAAAATTATTTAATTTATTAATAAAATTAAAATTTTAAGAAAAATGAATACCGAAATATTTTATATATAAATAAGTTTTGAATTTATAATTCAACAACCGAAAAAAAGAACTAAGAGTCGTTCATCGCCCGGTAGAATTCATCACTCCTCTTCTCTACATCCACCTCGGCATGTGTGTCGGATGATGACTCGCCTGGAATGGGATTTTGTCGTCGCATGTTCCTCAACAAGGACTCTCATTCCGGATTTGTGGCCGCTACAACGTCCAAGAAGCCCTCGAGTCCACCCACACGAGCTGTGAACGCAGATCGAGTCGAGTCCATCTCATTACGCAGCGGAGCGGACTCTCTACGCAGCTGCTCGGACTCTCGACGCAGCTGAGTGACTTCATATTCCCGTGTCTGACCATAAGACGATGTGGCTCTCGGAACATCATTGACTGAACCAATCCCCAACGTCTGTCCCTTTTTCTTAGGGACAATCTTAAAAACAAAAAATAAATATTGTTAGTAAAAATTTAAAGTTAAATTAAATGAATAATAAAAAAATAAAAATTTTAAAAAATTTACCTCCTCGTAAATCTTATCCACTTCAAGTGGATAAGGCGACGGGTAATCCGTCGGTGGACTGCTGGGTCAGCTGGGTCTGGCGGTCGTCAACCTGAACAACCAAGTCGTTGAAGATTTGCTCGGACTTGCCATCTAGAAATTGGCCCGCCTTATTCTTGTGGGTCCTCTCGTAAAGTTGCATAAGAGACGGGAGTTGTCCCGTCTCTTTGGCTTAAAAACATTTAAGAAAGTTAGAATATACATATATATATATATATATATATATATATATATTAAAAATTTAATTAAATAAAATATTTAATTACCATTTCCAAACGGACACCGGCGTGGGGTTTTTGGCCCGTAGAGTGAAGCATCGGCCAGTGGCCGTGCTCATCTACCGTGTTACGGGAGGCAGAGCAAGCCTGGGCGATTCTGATGGACTCAGGATCCCGCCAATAACGGATGAGGCCATCCCACACATCCGTAGTGAGCTCAGCGGGTTTGCCACGCTCATATCCCTTCACGATCCAGTCACCATTCCAGTTGGAGATCGTGTCCAACAAGCGAACTTTCGCCTTCGCGTAAAACGCTTTCCTCACCCTCTCATTGACCCCCATGGACCAATGATATTTTTGCTGAAAAAAAAAATTAAATTAATAATTAGTTTTTAAAAAATATATATAAATCATGAAAAGTAAAAGTATATATAATTAATGAATAGTACTTACAACGTAAATTTTGAACCACGTCTTTCTGGCGTAGATCGGCGTCTTTTTCTAGTTCGGATGTGGCATGGAGAAGTAACATTTCATCGTGTCGGTTACGTTCACTGCAAGACATCCGTCAACCTCAAACCTGAAAAAACAAATTTAAAGTATAAATTATTTATTAAAGTTATAAAAGAATTTTAAAAGAATTAAAAAATAATAATTAATGTAACATACCACAAAGTTCCGTCCGGTCGGTCGGGGTCTATGACTGGTAAACCTTCTCTGCCTGGTTGACCAAGAATGTCCTCGACAGTGTACTGCGAGTAAGGAGCACTCGGAGGCACCATCAAATCGGGATGAATCTTGGCGGACATCAGAGGAGGCACAGGGGGAACCGATGGTGCACTAGAAGAAGGCGACCGAGAGACTCTATGAGAAGGCTGAGTCTCGAGGACAGTCTCCGGACCCGAAGAACAGGGAGCTGAAGAAGAACCGGGGGCTAAAAAAAACGACGGGTCTAAACGACTACCAGGCTCACCGTACATCTGTCTGTAATGGGGAGTAAGTCGTCTGAAAAAAAAAAAAAAATTTTAAATTAACATCAACAGTAATTAGCAAATTTTATAAATAACAAATTTTATAAATCTAGCTAAATTCCCTACATTAACCACCTAATCATCACTAATTAACAAAAAATCAGCAAACCTATCTAAATTCCCTACACTAACCACCTAATCTACCCTAAACTAATCAAATTAGAGAGGAAATAGAGAGAGAACGTACCATAGCTACGAAAGAGAGAGGAAGTGGAGAGGAAATGGGAGAGCGAAGCTCGCGTTTATATATAAAAAATTAGTAATCGTCGTAATTTCCTCGTAACTTTACGAGGAACTAGCGAGACCCGTGTTTTGTTTCCTCGTAACTTCCTCATTGATTAACGAGGAATTAGCGAGGCCCGCGTTTTCCTATTACGAGGTCTTTAAGACGAATTGTGCTTACGTGAAATTAACGATGATTATTTTATAATTCGTTGTAAGTTCCTCGTTAGCTTACGAGGAAATAACGATGATTATGTTTAAATCCCTAAAATCCGAAACCCCAAATCCCAAACCAGAAACCCATCTTCTCTTTAACGAGGAACTAGCGTTACTCGTGTTGGGTTTCCTCGTAATTTCCTCGTTCGCTTACGAGGAATTAGCGAGATCCGCTTTTTTATTTACGAGATAGGAGACGAAGCTAATTGGTCGTAAAACCTTTCAAAATTTCCTATAAATACACACCAGTTTGCTTCTCAAAGCTAGACTTACATAGGTCTCGCCTTGTTTCTTCCCTTCTATGATTTCAGTATCTTTCTTCTCTTCTTTTTTATTGGTCGTTCATTTACGAGGAATTAGCAAGGACGGTGTTATTATTTACGAGGAAATAGCGAGGCCCGTGTTTTTCTATTACGAGGTCTTTAAGACGAATTGTGCTTACGTGGAATTAACGAGTCCCTCGTTATTTTCGTCTTAATTTCCTCGTTAGTTTACGATGAAATTACGAGAATTATGTTTAAATCCCTAAAATCCAAAACTCCAAACCCAATCTTCCTTATCTTATACTTCATATGTTCCAAACCTCAAACCCATCTTCCCTTTAACCTCAAACTATTATTTCCATTCCAAACCCCATATTCTAAAACCACAATTCCTTAACTTATAATCTCAATCTCTTATTTCTAATACAAACTCCTGTTACCTTACACAAAGTCAAATTATATAAATAGTTTTTCATGATTCAATCCATCAAATCACATGCATTAAGAGTGAAAATCAATCTTATTAAAAACAAATACATCAATCAGATACATCGACATTCTCGTCATCACTAGAAACATCATCATTTTTATTAAACTCGTCTTCAACAGCTTCGTCTGTGGCATCGTCGGTAAGATCTTTGTACTCATGATTATGCGGATCAATGAGAAGGATGTCATCAATTTCTTGTTCAGGTTCCTCGACTTCATTTATATGTTCTTCTTACAATGGTGGTTTTTCTCCACTGATGATTCGTCCTCGAGGTGTAACTTTGATCACTGCTAACCAATTTATACCTGAATCTCTCATCCGAGGGTATGGAAGGAAGCTAACTTGGTCTGCTTGTGAAGCTAAGATGAAAGGCTCGAATTTGTTGTACCTTCGTCCACCGTTGACATCAACTACACCGAATTTGTTAGATGTCTGCTTGTGAATCTAAGATGAAAGGCTCGAATTTGTTGTACCTGCAAAAATAAAGAAAACGTAGAAATTAATTTATTTTGCTCATGTATGGCTAAAAAAGAATTTGTTGTACTTTCGTCCACCATTGACATCAACTACACCGAATTTGTTAAACCAAACAACTCTGTTGACGACGGGTTCAAACCATTCACATTTGAAGAGGACGCATTTCAGATTCAGTATCTCTGGAAATTCGACTTCAATAATCTCCGTCAAGATCCCGTAGAAATCTGTTTCCCCTTTCACACATATTCCATAGTTACTGGTCGCCCGCTGTCTACCATAGTCATATGTATGAAAAGTATAGCCTCGTGTGAAATACATCTGTGATGTGGTGACCTTTACAAGTGGAGATTGAATTACTTCGTGTAACCACTTAGAATAATCTGCATCGTCATCATGTATGAAAAAAGAGTTTGAGTTAATACATGATTCTTCAACCACTTAATAAAGTGTTGATCTTTCCTTTTGTATACGTCACTTGTGGATATACTTGGGAATGTTTCTTCGACTTGAGAAACAAATAGACTGCAAAATCACATTTTATATTAATTAATCTTTGGCAATTATATAACTTATACTTATATGTGTTTAGAAGTGTCCATATATAATACCTTTCAAAATAACGCATCAATGGATCCTCGCAATTGAGTAGAATATAGGTGTGTGCACTATGAGCGTCTTCTTCACTCGACCACCAAACCTCTTTTAATTTTCCACCGAGTCGTCCAATCTGGCTAAAGATGTCTGGAACACCAGCAACTGCATATGTTGGCGTGACACCACCATCATTGTATCTTCTTAGAGCTCTTTTTCGGGTACGTACTTTTGACGCAAAGTAGTACGATGTGAAGTGAGAAACTTCTTCCGTCAAACTTCCAGCAATTATAGAACCTTCAACTTTGGCGAGGTTCTTTGCTTTTCCCTTCAAATATTTCATGGCTCGCTCATACTGATACATCCATCCGTAATGTACAGGTCCACGAAGCAATGCCTCATATGGGAGGTGGACAGCTAGATGCTCCATGACGTCAAAAACTCCGGGAGGAAATATCTTCTCCAAGTTGCACAATAAGATGGGAATGTTCTCCTGAAGCTGTTCCACAACTTCTTCTTTAAGAGTGCGTGTGCTCAGATCCCTGAAAAATGCTCCAATGCCTTTTATATTAAAAAAAAAATAAACACATTGTTAGTCATATATTATTTTGTAAATTATTGTGATATAATACACTACGTACCTGCAAGTGCTTCATGTACGTTTGTTGGAAGTAGCTCCGCAAATGCAAAGGGCAGTAGTCGTTGCATAAATACATGACAATCATGACTCTTCATCCCGGAGAACTTTTGACCCTTTTCAACACATCTAGAGAGATTCGAAACATACCCATCGGGGAACTTCACTTCTGATGCCACCCAGTTGAACAACACCGACTTTTTTTCTGAAGACAATCTGAATATCCGAACGGAAACTTGTCCATTGCTTCCTATATGTAACTCACTTCTTGAGAAAATATCCGGCAAGTCCAACCTCGATTTTATGTTGTCTTTTGTCTTCCCTGGGACATTCAATATTGTATTCATGATGTTCTCAAAGAAATTCTTCTCTATATGCATCACATCGAGGTTGTGGCGCAGAAGAAGATCCTTCCAATATGGCAACTCCCAAAATATACTCTTCTTGTGCCAGTTGTGATGAACACCGTAAGAATCGTGCATATTACGAGGGACATGACAATTACCACCACAACGAACTGTTTCGTTAGCTCCGTAGTAGTCGATTTGCGCTTCAATTTGTTCTCCAGCTAGATATGGAGGAGAAGTGTCTCTCACATCCCTTTTGTGCCTAAACAAATTCTTGTTTCTTCGGTACGGATGGCTAATGGGAATAAATTGACGGTGGCAATCGAACCAACTTGTCTTCCTACCATTCTTCAGTTGAAACGCATCTGTCGTTCCATTACAATATGGACAAGCTAATCTCCCATGTGTAGTCCATCCAGACAACATCCCATAGGCAGAAAAGTCACTTATGGTCCACAAAAGCATAGCTCGCATCGTAAAATTCTTCTTCGTTGAGCAGTCATACGTCCTCATCCCTATTGACCACAAATCCTTCAACTCTTTTATCAGTGGTTGTAGGAAAACATCAAGTGACCTTTTTGGATGCTTCGGACCGGGTATTAATATGGTCAAGAATAAAAACTCCCGTTGCATGCACATCTCCGGTGGCAGGTTGTATGGAGTAAGAAAGACTGGCCACAATGAATATTGTCTCCCTGACATTCCGAACGGACTAAATCCATCTGTGCATAATCCGAGATACACATTCCGGATATTGCTAGCGAAATCTGGATGTACTTTGTTGAAATGTTTCCAGGCTCTTGCATCTGATGGATGAACCATCTCACCATCCGTCTGAGTATGCTCGGCATGCCATCTCATCTTTCCAGCAGTCTGCTCTGATTGATACAATCTTTTCAATCTATCTGTAATTGGTAGGTACCACATCCTTTGGTACGGTACCCTATTACGTCCCCGTCCTTGCGGCTTGAATCGTGGCTTCTTGCAGAATCGACATTCTTCTAGCTTCTCATCATCTCCCCAATAGATCATGCAGTTGTCGATGCAAACATCTATCATCTCCGAAGGCAACCTAAGACTATAAACCAGTTTCTGAATCTCATAATAAGAATCAGCAGACGCATTGTCTTCGAGCAAATAATCTTTAAACAAGTCTGCCCATTCGTTCATGCAACTTTCAGGTAGATTGTGATCAGTTTTAATATTCATCATTCTAGCAGCTAACGACAATTTAGAGAGACCTTCTCTACAACCACTGTAAAGTGGTTGATTCGCCGCGTTTAACATTTTGTAAAACTTTTTTGCATCTATATTAGGTTCTTCATCTTCATCATGCGCTACGAATGCATCAACTACCATATCATGAACCTTATCACAATCTACCATCTGCTTTTCCTGATGGTAACTATGTTCATTATGCAAATGATGATCAACCG
>NC_027749.1:13324897-13328096 GCF_000695525.1 Brassica oleracea var. oleracea | reverse complement strand
TATTTATTAAATGCTTCCAAACATTTTCACGATTTGTCAATTTCGAATTGTTGCATTTCCGACAATGACAGAACATCTTACCACTTTCTTGGGCAAACGGTGTGGAATCTGCTTGATACATAAATGTCTCCAGCCCCGCAAGGTATTCTTTCGTCACTCTCCTGTTAGCATCTCTATGCATATACATCCACCTCCGCAACTCAAAACTATTCCCGGAGCCCGACATTTTTTTTTCTTTCACTTTTTTTTTTCTTGTTGGTGTGTTTAAAATGATGTTCAAATGTCAATATTTATAGGAAATTTTCGAATCTGGTAGTTGTAATTTTCCTAGGAATTTACGACGAAATTTAGTTAGGTGGCCGAAAAAAAACGTGTTACAACTACAAAGTTGGTGGATTCAAAATTTCCTCGCTAAGTAGACGTAAAATAATTCTTCGTAAAGTACACGCCACATTTACGTCGAATTTACGAGGAAATCATACTTCCTCGTAAAAGCCACGTGATATTACATTGACTTTACGACGAAATCATTTTGTCGTTACTTTACGAGGAAATAACGCTGATTTTATATTTTCTCGTAAGTTCCTCGTAAAATCGTCGTAAAATTACGAGGATTAATTTTCCTCGTTAAATTTTCTCACTAAAATTGTGTTTTCTTGTAGTGTAAGAGTTTTCACGTTAAACTCTTAAAGACTTTTAAGAATTTTTTTACTATTATAATTACGAATTAGGTAGGGAAAGTGATTGATTTCACATAGTGTTGGGTTTGCGGGTCAACCCGCCCCACCCTACTGCGGATCGAGTCATTTTTTATTCAAAAACTCGACCCATATAACCTGCAAACAAAAATCTTTCTGTCCGCACCCGCCTTGCAAAAACCCGCGGGTAACCCACCAAACCCGCGGGTAATATTAATTATATTACAAATAATTATTTTAATTAAAAATAACTATTATATAATTAAAATAATTATATTAAAATAATATATTTATAGTTAAAATTATATAAATATTTACGATATTTTATAAATTTTACAAAAAAATCGTTTTTAAAAAAATTGCGGATTAGCGAGTATCCGCGATTCAAACTCGACTGATCCGCACCCGTCCCGCTTAAAATAATCTCGACCCGCACCCGCGATTGAAAAGTCTCAAATTGTTCGACCCGAACCCTCCCCGCAGCGGGTCAAACGGGGCGGGGCCCGTGGGAAATTCCAAGCTCTAATTTCACATAATGGTTCATAAAAGTGGATGATTTTTACATGTACAGTCTTATTTGATTGTGATATTCTATTTTTCGTTAATCGGCATATTAAATCTTAATAAAACCATTTAAATTGTAATTTTCATTTTACTAGATGAATTTATCATACACTTTTTGTTAAATGGAGAACTGTATGTGAACACAGTAAAACTTTGTTGTATTAGTATTCATAAATTGATAAATACAATTTAAAAAAAAAATTGACTTAGGTTCATGAAAAAGAGAACACATTTTGATATAGACATGATGACTTTCACCTAGCTAGTTAATAGGTTCGCGAGTGTAAACATTATGCTTTTCACCTAGAGAGTTTAGGTTACTGAAATTTCTTTAATGGTGATAATAATGATTTTTTTTTTTTTTTTGGTGATAATAATGATCATTAACAATAATTTAAAATTATGAATATTGTGATCACTAAGTAAATGGAAACTGCAAGGAAAAGTCTAGGAAAAACGATTGCAAAAGCAAAGAATGAAAAGTGAAATTCGCTGGAAAAGTTAAAACAAAAAGATTTATTTAAAGGTAAATATCACGTTCAGATAAAAGATATTAGCTTGTTTTTTTTTTTTTTGACGTCGAACGGCCATTCTATTACTCAAGCTTGAGGTGGTCTGGGTAACCAGACCGGAATAGAACAAGTAATAAAAAGTAACTCTCTCCGAAATGTCCTAGCAGTCTTAGCTAAAAAGTCCGAAAACTGATTGCGCACTCGTGGAACATGTATGATTTTGAAGTCCGGAAAGCAAATCTGCAGTGTCTCTATCTTCTCCAATTCTGTCGCAAATCTTGGCCATTTTTGGGGTTCATTTATCATAGCAATTAGCTCCTTACAGTCTGTTTCAAAGCTCTGACATGGCGAGTGTTGAAGCATGTTCTCCATCGCCCAGCGCAGTGCTTCTATCTCAGAATGCAATGCTGATTCACATCGAGTGAAGTTCCGTGTACCCATCAGTTGTATGTTCTCCCCGCTATCCATCCAAGCCCATCCGCATCCACTGAAGCTATCGGAAGCTGTCCATGATCCATCCAGGAGGCAAATATTACCCAAGCTTGAGACTTGGTTTTCCTCATTGTTGTTGTCTTGCACTACCGGTGGTATCAACTTGTTTGCACTAAACCAGGCTTGGCATTCGCTTTCTGCATATCGGACTAGCTCCAAAGGATCTCTGTCTATTCCCCTGAAGAGCTTATCATTCCGAGCCTTCCATATATACCATATTATCCAGGGATAAGGATCCCTGTCTTGGTCTAATGCTATGATATTCTTTTTCCTCCAGAATAGATAGTCCATGTTTGTATAGACACTTGACGCTGGAAATATGCCTGGACTTGTTGGAGTCGTCGATAAAGACCATGCTTGCAGAGCAGGAGGGCATTCAAATATAGCATGAGTTACAGATTCCTCTGCCTCCCCACACCTCGGGCAGTAGTTGTCACACCGCATATTTCTTCTCACTAGATTTCTTGTTACTGCCACCTGACCCGTTATCAATTGCCATATTAAATGACATACCTTCCTAGGCGCTTTCAACTTCCAAGCAAAGGCTTGAAGTTTAGTGATACTTGGTTCCACTATCAGCTTTTCCTCATCTGGCTTCAGCAGATTTTGAGCAACCCAGTATCCAGACTTAACTGTGTAATGACCATTCCTCGTGTATTCCCAACAGAAAGAATCTTGACGATGAGTAGAGCTTATGGCCATACTGCGAATAAGTGGTATATCACCAGGATGGACATAGTTCTCTAGCGTCCCTTCCTCCCATTCCTTCGAGTCCTGGTTAATGAGATCACTAACTCTCATGTTCGGGTTCATCACAGGCGCTACAGGTATAGCTGGTCTAGCAGGTCTTGTTGGGATCCATGGATCCTCCCACACCCTAACTTCATAGCCAGAATGAATCTTCTGTCTGATCCCCATGAGTAGTAGTTTCCG
>NC_027749.1:13322872-13324070 GCF_000695525.1 Brassica oleracea var. oleracea | reverse complement strand
TTACGTCCACTCGGTTTGGTTCGCAGGGCATGGAACATTTCTTGTGCAATCATGATATTATCTGATATCTGTCTCCCCGCAACAAAGGCTGACTGGGTTTCAGATATCAACCCGGGTAATACTTTCTTTAGTCTCTGGCATAAGACCTTAGAGACGATCTTATAGCTGACATTACACAAACTTATGGGTCTGAATTGAGCCATATCATTAGGCTTTGTTATCTTTGGTATAAGACAAATATTTGTATCATTCAACCCATTAGCGATATACCCTTCAGTGAGGAATTTATTAACCATAAGAGTCAAATCCTCCTTGACTATATCCCAGAACTTCTGATAAAAAAGTGCTGTCATCCCATCTGGTCCGGGTGCCTTGTCTGGATACATGGCAAACAGAGCTAGCTTGACTTCCCATTCGGAAACGGGAGCCGTGAGGCTGTCATTCATATCACCTGTGATCGTCGTGGGAACTTCTGATAGCGCCTCTTCAATATCTTCTATAGCCATCTTCTATCGAATTTAAATTTTTTTGACCTCCTCGTTGGCTTATTGAGTATATCAGCGAGAATCGGACGATGATCCGACCCCCATAACCTCATATACTTAACATTAGAATGTGGGAACGTCTCATGCCAATCAGCATTACCTACTGCTCTGTCTAGGCGACATCGAACAGTGACATGTCCTGCTCTCTTCCCTACCCATGAAAGCATGTCTCCCGTAAAAGGAAGTTCTAGCATCCCACAATCTGTAAGCATTTGTTTAAAGGGTAGAAACGAGCTATCAGGTCGCTGTCTCCCTCCTTCCTTTTCATTATGACCTGTAATCTCATTGAAGTCACCTATCATGAACCAAGGCCCATTTCTAGTTGTGGAGAAACGCGTAAGACGTTCCCAAACTTGATCTCGTCGTTCCAAAACAGGGTCTCCATAAACAAACGTCATGAAAACTTTTATTCCATCAATGACTGCCTCAATGTCAATCATTCTGTTATTCGAAAATAAAATATCATCCAAAAAAAATAAAGCTAAACCTCCGCTGAGTCCAAGTGGATCAACGGTAAACAACTGATCAAATCCTAGATCAGCCTGAATGTTTTGCAACATCTGCCTCCTATTCTTCGTCTCAGTAAGGAACACAAGTCCTGGGCGATGCTTCTGACACATCTCCTTTAGGCGTCGAACTGTGAGGTCGTTCCC
>NC_027749.1:13301239-13321712 GCF_000695525.1 Brassica oleracea var. oleracea | reverse complement strand
TGGGTAAGCAAGCCACAAGTAGAACAATGCTTAAATAACATCTCGTATTTGATCTCAATTGTAACCTCATCCCCTTCCGGAGATTCAGCCTTCCTTGCAAACTTCAGCGGCCGACGAGTATCAATATCAATGAGCATTCTCCCTTCCATTAGCTCAATTTGGTCCTGATGAACATGTCCCAACCGAGCTCCTATCTCCTTCAGATTATTAACCGTCCACAGGTGAAGTGGAACACCAATCAATCGAGTCCAGAAAGGGATTATCCAAGGGTAATCATCATGGACAATAGGTTCCCATCGAACCAGCACAAACATGCAGAAGTTGAAGTGGAACGGGCCCTTTCGAAGGACAGAGTTGAGATCATCCTCTGTGGTAAAGTTCAAAAGAAACTTTCCATTACCCAAATCGTTAGCGGTAATACGGTCCTCCATGCCCCATTGCGATGGCATTTTCTGAAGAAGCTTTTCGACATTTTGTTTCTTCGGGTTCAGAATCTTTCCAATCAAAGATAACTGGAATTCCGTAATATTTTGGGGAGTGTCTTGATCAGTTAACTTGATCGGTTCATCATCCTCATCATACATGATCCCTTTGCCTTTAATATCAATCCAATGACTGGATTTGTTACGTTGAAACGATCCCATGCGAGAATACTAGGATCAATAGAGAACAAGACCAAAGTCTGCGACTTTTGATCGCAGTGAGAGAGATCAGATCGTACGAGTCCAACCAGATCAGAGACAACTAGAAACAGAGCAAGCACTGACTCTGTGCCGTTTAACGAACCAGAGCACCGGCACCTCGCCAAGCTAGAGACAGGAGAGACAGCCCGGTTGATGATTCGGTGAGCAGTTTGGAATATGTAAGGTCGTCGATGTCGTCAGTAACAGAGTAAACCGTCGTGTCTCGCATAAAGCGTGGGGGAGACGGCAGCAAAACGGACCCAGAATCAGAGATCGTCGGAACACCAGTGCGCAAGTAATCGTCGATGTGGGAATCAATACGCCGAAGGACGTACCGATCAGGTGGAGATCGAAACTTCAATGGAAGATTTCGATCTGAGTAATCGCCAGCTCTACCGCCTTAGAAGCCCTAGAGAGTTATAATTATCATAAGTGTTTTGCTATTTTTTTGGTTAAGATATTAGCTTGTTATTAATATGTTTTGTAAGATAAAAAGATATTGTAGCCCTAAAGATAAAGATATATATATTACTGTAGTTGTCTTTTCTTTATGTGAAATTAAACATAAATTATAAAAAATGAAATAAGCAAATATTAAAACCAAAGTGACAAAAATTATGATTAAATTATAAACGAACGAAAATGTTGTATAAAGCTGGTTTAAATCCAATAACACAAGTAAAGAGAGTTCGTGTTTATACTTTTATGTATATCATATTATAAATCATAAAGAAAAAACCAAAAACATAGGGCGGCAAAGAGAAATAGTGTGATTAAATGAATGAAAGATGTTGTAAAAAGACCTAGGGGTCTGTAACCTTTATCCTTTGTTTATTTGGTCAACTAAATAATTTATCCAGTTAAACAGAAAAACAAATAATTTATCTGTTGACAAACAAAAAAAAAGGGTAAACTGTATTTAACTATTTCCATCTTATATATTAGAACAGAAGTCGCAACTTTGATTCATGTGTGATTTTTTTTAAAATGGACCTAATAGATCTATTTCTATAAAGTCATGTTACGTTTAATCTCTAATCTTATTATTTAAATTTTGGTCATACCAAAAATTTTTATTGGGCTATCAATAATTGAATTTAAACAATAGATGATCCATTGGATTTATAGATAGTATAAATTAAATAGATAGAATTTAATGTTGTAATACTATACCTCCATATATTAATTATTTAAATATTTGTCGATGTTAACTTTTAAAATTATAAAGATTTTTTTTTTAAATAACAAAAATCATATTATCTAACAATGATTAATCTTTACTACCTTAAACCAATGAAAACAAATTTTAATCTATATAGTTTATTTTAAAAATAAAACAAAAACTAAATGTTTAATTATTTACTCGATAATATAAATCTATGAAGCAAAAAGTTTAATTTTTTAAAAACTTTCTAAATTTGTGAAATGTTACAATATTTTTGAATATGATAATAAAATAATATTTTACTAATCTTTATATATATAGTTACGATTTTAATAATGAAATAATAATCTGAAAATATATATATATAAGAAGATACAAATACATGTAAAAGTTTGAAACAGTCTATTCAATGAAAAAAATATACTGTAAACTTATTATATTTTAAAAATTGATAGACACATATATAATATAATATATACCAATTTAGAATTAAAAAAATGATTATATAAAAATAAATGAAAACAAAAATCCGCACAACCAAGGATTAAAATACAACATCTAAACATTCACATCACTTTCAGTTATTCAAAAAAGGAGCCGGAGAAACTAGACAACAAAAAGAAACTTGACAAAACATTATAGCAAAAAGGAAAAAGACAGGAAGGCTAGATGCCGATTATGTTTGACCAGAAAATGGTAAAGAAACGTTATGTAGCAACATTAAATAAGACCCTGACAATACAATAAATTAAAAGAGAGAAGAGAGTTCGTTGGTCCAAGTCTGACATTCTTCTACTTCCGACCTAGAAAACATGTATAAATACCTCATTTGGTTGATCCCTATGTTTCACCTGCAAACATTTTGAGTACAACATTGCACTAAAACGCATATAAATAGTCTTCAAGATAATACAACACACACATTATCAATTATTCATACATATTCGAGATGGATCAGTTTCTTGACGCGTTTCCATTTTGGTACATGTTCTTCAATGTTTTCGTTGTAGTTCTTAGCCTTGTGTTCTTGAAGCTCTTTCTGCATTGCTGGATATTGCCCGTTCGAGCTCAGAAGAAGCTCGGAGAAAACGGATTTTCCGGTCCACCTCCTAGCTTTCCATTAGGCAACCTTAATGACATGAATAAGCTAAAACCGGCCTTGGTAATGGTGGAGAACAACAAATCATCCACCAAAATCAAGCATGACATACATTCCATTGCCCTTCCACATTTCGCTCTTTGGCAACAACAATACGGTAAATAAACTCATATTTAAGTTATGGACATGTGCACTATAATGTTTCTAGAATTGATATCATTCTTTGATATAATTTCGGACGGTTCAACATTTTCTTCTTCAACCGGTACTGAAATAACATTTCTATAATCAGTTTAGCATATGGATTACTCTATGTAAATATTAACATAGACTACTGAATGTGTTATGTAACGCAGGGAAAGTGTTTGTGTACTGGCTAGGCATAGAGCCATTCGTGTACGTGGCGGATCCTGAATTCTTGAGTGTTATGTCGAAAGGTGTATTGGGGAAGAGTTGGGGGAAGCCAAATGTTTTCAAGAAAGACAGAGAGCCAATGTTTGGTACCGGTTTGGTTATGGTCGAAGGAGATGTCTGGACACGACATCGCCACATTATCACTCCTGCATTTTCCCATGTCAATCTGAAGGTATGATTAGAAAGTAAACTAGTTTTCAAGTCGTTTACATTGATTGGCAAGTCCAAAATATAGGAAGTTAATAAGGTGACTAATCTAGTTCAACAATTTAGACTTTGTAGTCATTTTCTAAAAAGCATGAGCCACCATTTTCCATGACAGAAATTCCAAGGTCTTTATGGTTTTGAAAAGACTAGACCATACAAATAAGACTCGTCAAATTAATCAAAGCTGCGTACTCGAATGTTTCTCCTTTTCTCATTACTTTAATTGATGCTCTTAAAATTATAGGCTATGAAAACTATGATGGTGGAATCAACCACCAACATGTTGGACCGATGGGCCATACAGATAAACTCAGGCAACCCCGAATTCGACATGGAGAACGAGATCATAGGAACAGCCGGTGAGATAATTGCTAAGACAAGCTTCGGAGTCAAAGGAGAAAACGGAACTCAAGTCCTCAAAAACCTAAGGGCCATGCAATTTGCCCTTTTCAACTCGAATCGCTACGTAGGGGTACCCTTTAGCAACAGTTTGGCCTTCAAGCAAACCCTTAAAGCAAGGGTGTTAGGTAAAGAGATCGATGATCTTCTTTTGTCGATCATAAACGAACGAAAGAGATCTTTGGTCGAAGGAGAGGACCACCACGATCTTCTCGGAATGTTGCTTAAGGCCGATAAAGGAAAGTTTACAGCGACGGAGCTTGTAGACGAATGCAAAACGTTCTTCTTCGCTGGCCACGAGACGACTGCTTTAGCGCTTACGTGGACGCTCATGCTTCTTGCGATCCATCCCGAATGGCAGGAAACGATCAGAGACGAGATCAGACAAGTCATCGGAGATTCTGAGATTGAGTATAACAAACTTGCCGGACTAAAGAAGGTACGTTACCATTTACCAAACATAGCACACAAACAGTTCACGTGGTTATATTTGAACGCGTTCACATAATGTGCAATTTGGCACGTTAGTACATAAATAAGTTTAAGGTTTCACAGAAAATAAATATAAACTAAGATATTTTAAGTTTAGTTGGCATCCGCATAGTAAGAATTCCCAAATGGAATATTTCATCAATAAAAAAGTGAGGAAATAATAAAATACAGTTTTTGTTTTGAAATACCTTGAAATATACATTTCAACGACTTCGCTGACAAATTATAGACGTGCCACCTCAGCTCTGTACTGAAAAATCCTAAGCCACATGACAGTATGGATCCATAGTAATGGGTATCCTATTTGTTTTTATCCACGACTAAAACGTGCGAAACGCATATCATTAGTGATATTCAGTTAAATCACATTTTAGTTAATTAAACCACATTTAATACTACATAATTAGGCATATTTTTTTTTGTAACATATATTCATATATAACATTAACGAATAGAACTTGCAATCATCTTATGCAGATGAGTTGGGTAATGAACGAGGTTCTCCGGCTATATCCACCGGCGCCAAACGCACAACGGCAAGCCCGAAAAAACATTGAAGTGAACGGCCGCCTAATTCCAAACGGTACAAACATTTGGATCGATGTGGTGGCGATGCACCACGACCCCAAGTTGTGGGGAGACGACGTCAACGAGTTTAAACCGGAGAGATTTGACGGTGATTTGCACGGTGGTTGTAAGAATAAGATGGGGTTTATGCCGTTTGGCTTTGGAGGGAGAATGTGTATTGGTCGGAACTTAACCACCATGGAGTACAAGATCGTCTTGTCGTTGGTTTTGTCCCGGTTTGAAATATCGGTTTCACCCGGTTATCACCATTCACCAAAGTATATGCTCTCTCTCAGACCGGGTTATGGTTTGCCTCTAATCGTACGACCACTTTAAAAACCGTTAACACACAAATTTTATAGACTTTGTTTTATCATATACACATGTGTGTATTGTTATTAATGTTTCGAGTATCGAAATTTTCTTTTCTGCTGAATTTATGTTTCGGTCGTTATTTACATGTAATTTCTCTAAATGAAATAAACTCTGAGTATTAGAGCACCTCCATCGGTAACATACTCTCCATGGTTTCCTAGACTTTTTTCTATTTATATTTTAGTAACATTTTGTTATGTAAGTAAATTAAAATTTATTTAGAAAGGTTAAAGCAATAAAAAAATGACATGTGGACATAATAGTGTAAAGTGGAGTTCTAACAGATCAGTGACACATGTCTATTTTTTTTTTTTTTTTAATTTTACTTTTTTAAAAATATTTAAATTATAGGATACCCCTTCCATCCTACCGATGGACATGGACGTGCTCTTAGAGATTTTGTGTACTAAAATCTAGAAGACTTCTCTTACCCTAGTTTTTGTTGTGTACTTTGACGAATTCGGATACGTTATTGTTGGAAATAAAAGATGGATTCCATCAGTCAAGGAGAACATAAGAGCATGAGCAGCGATGAAAAACCAATTACATTTCTCAATAAAAATAAAATAATAACATTTATATTTATAACTATATTTTTATTTTTATTTAACAATTTTGCAACTAATAATACCACAGTTGTAGAAAAGTTTTTTTTCTTTCTTGTGGAAGTTTCTTTGCGACCAATCGATTTTTATGATTTGTTATTATTTCTCCTTCTCTTTCAATACATTTTGTTATTTTATCATTAGAAACCTATTGAGGGACTACTACTAATGGTGCCATAAGAACACCTCCATTAGCAAGATAAAGATGAGGTCCTCATCATTAATTTATTAAAAAGAAAGAAAAGACTAAAGAGAGAGAGTGATATTGTATCTCAACATAAATATTATTAGAATCCCTTAAAAAACTCAACATACAAATATCATAGTTTCATTGGTTTAGCTTTAGAGAAGAAAAAAAAATATTCTATCTTCAGCCCAATATTTACAATGGATCTCATCATGTTTATAAGTGAGAAAATCTTTTACAAAATTTTGAGTGTGAGTGGATAACATTTCACTTTAGAGTAAATATTTTAGAGTAAAAGTATTTTATTCTCAATTTGACTGGAAATCACTTCCAGCGAGAATTTTTTAGCGATAATATTTTTACTCCCTGTTCAACTTATACTTCTGCCAATCAAGTAAAATTAATTTACATCTCTCTTACGCTCACAACTGTTTAATTGGTGGTATATAGTACACTTTATTACCTCAATGCTTCTGAAGTAGAAAGTAACTACACCTGATTTTATTTTATTTTCTTTTTGTTTTACTCTGCCATTTTTTCTCATAATTTCTCCACTTTTATTTCTCCTAGTTACTTTAAAATCTACCAGTCACACCCTCTATCTCCAGTCCAATATTTACCAATCAAGAAAAATTTAGTAGAAAAGTTTTTTAGCCAAATACAGCAGAAAACAATAATCCATCCGTTTTAAAATAATACATATTTTAGAATTTTCACATTTTTTTAATAAAATATATTAAAACTTAGTTATAAATGCATAGTTTTTTGCAAGTTTATATTTCCTATATTTTTAAACCAATAATATTTTTTAAAAATACAATTAATATTTTTGAACTTCATAATTTTTCATTATTAGTTGACAAAAATTGCATTAAAAATACAAAAAATTTATCTTTTTAAAACAAAATTTTTCTCTAGAACATGCATTTTTTTTTACCTGAAAGAGAGGGAGTATGTGTTATCCTACTTGTTTTAATGAGAGTAACGCCACCATTCTGCAGCAACAGCAATCGAATCAAAGTACAAGTACGGAGATGATGTTTACGTACGAAGATTTGGTCAAGGCAACTGATGACTTCTCCAGCACCAACCTACTTGGAAAAGGTGGTTTTGGTTATGTTCATAAAGAAGTTCTTCAAGATGGGACTGAGGTTGCGGTTAAACATCTTAAAGATGGAAGTAGACAAGGAGAACGAGAGTTTCAAGCAGAGATACAATTCATAAGTAGAGTTCATCACATGAATCTCGTTTCCCTTATTGGTTATTGCGTAACTGGATCTCAAAGATTGCTAGTTTATGAGTTCCTACCAAATAAGACTCTCGAGTTGTTTATCTTATAAGATTTCTGGATGTTAAAAGACTTTCTTGTTGTAGTAAAATATTTTTTGACATGTATGGTAGAATCTAAAATAATCATATTTACTTCTCCAAGATATATTGCATCTTCTTCTATCTCTTCTTATTATTTTTTTGTTATTATTTATTTATTTTACTAAATTTTTTCTAATGTTTTCCTAATTTTTTACATATTTTTTCCTAATATTTATTTTTCTCTAAATAGTAATAAAAATTATACAATCAATGAACCAAAAACCATCTTATAGTTCTTTTCAATCATAACATCACCTTATTTTTTGATTTAAATGCCAAACAATTTTGAATCAAAATTCTAACATGTTCGTTCAATATAATTCATCTAATCTTCAAAGCCTAATTATTTAAAAAAGCATATATGGACATTATGAGAGATTAATAATTATTAAAGATTCAATTATATTTTTATATGAATATGAAATCATTATATCAACTTCTATAACCTGTTTTATATCCATTATTTTATGTAGTATATAAATATAAAAAGAATTGATCAAACAATATTGCACGAACATGGACATTAACATTTATATATATATTCCCCATGATATACACAGTTGAATTTCAAATAATTCTATAAATATATATATTAATAAAAAATATATATATATACATATATAATTCTTTACCGCCTCACTTTGTGAAAATGTATCATTCAATCGGGTTAACAGGAACTCATCATCGAAAGTGTATCCTGCCATGTACATAGATAATGTTACTGAACTTCCATTTGATGATATCACTTTTAGGGGGTTATTGGAACATGAATTTCTGTGGAATTTGATGATTTTAATAGTTGAGAGGATTTTACAAGTTAACTAGATTTAACAAATTTTATCAAATACTTTTACATAGATTTTCATTACTAAGAAATAAAATGACCAAAAAAATTAATTTCTACTTCTTACTTTATAGATATAAATAATAAAAAATAAAAATAAAAATTTTATATAATTTCGAAATATATGTTTTAAATTTGAATTTCTGTAAAAAAATTTGAATTATTATTTTTGAAATGTTTTTTAAAAAAATTCGAAAGTGCTTTTTAAAAACTATTTTTACAATTTTTATTATAAATTTTTAATATTTTTTTCTATTTTTTAAGTTGTGAATTGTATTATGTTAAAGTTGTGATTTGTATATTATTTCATTCTTCAATTTGAGTTTTTGTATGTGAGTGTATTTTATTACATTGATTTCAAAAATCTTATGGGTATAGATGATATTCTCAAAGTTGAGTAGTATGAGTAAAAACAAAGAAAATTTACATCCCAATAACAATAGATTTTAATATAATCTTAAAATCAATGAAAACTAAACTTTTCTAATAACAAAGGATTTTGAGTGGAATTTAAAAATCATCACTCCAATAACAATGAATTCTATTTAGATTTTAAAAATTCACAAACCAATAACAATAGAATCTCAAAATTTAATAACTCTTCTAGAATTCTTTGCCCAATAACCCCCCCCTAATATATCGGTCTCTTTTAAAGTGGAATAAGGTAAGATAATATAGGAAATTCACAAAAATTGGCAGAGAGAAACAGTAGTAGTCGTTAAACACATTACCCAAAGAAACTACTCCCTCAGACACAACTCATTGGACATGCAACGCATTATACTCTTGAGAGCGTAATCGTGTTTAGAAATGAGAAGCCCAATATTACAATGGGCCTCGTCTTGTTAAAAAAAAAAGAAGAAGATTGGTACAAGTTGGAAGTAGTAGATAAATACAAGGACCTTTTCCATAATTATGCGAAACATTTCGTATTACTTTCCTTGTCTCGTTTATGAAGGAAGGCATCGGACCAAAAGCAAAAACCAAACATGTAATCTGTCAGTTGATCCGACTTTTCGAACTATGGCATCTGCGATGGCGACATGGACGCCAAGCTCTCTCCAGCTGAGGATTGCCCTCAACTATCGGAGCTTCAAAGCTGCTCCGGCGAGAGCGAAGTTGACGAAGCTCAGTCGCCGTCTACGGATGTCATGCGCTGCACAGAATGCAGAATCGGGTCGCGGGTCGGATCGTTTTCGCGGGTGGGCTGATTCAGGAGACGATGAGATGACTTCGGATTCTGGCGGTGGCGATTGGTATAAAGGTACGAACTTTTTCTGATCTGAGTTTGTCGGAAAACGAGATTGGTCTCAGAGATTTTGCTTAATTGAGTGTAAAATGAAGATAAAGGTTTTGCCTTTCCCTAAAGGGTTTGGATTGATTTTCAGGAACATTGGTCTCTGGTGTGGCTGGAATGGTTCTCTTCGTTGGGCTAGCTTTCGCGGCTCTATCTTTCAAGGGACACGTGTTAACTAGTATGCAACTTTAACTCCTTTTTTTTTTTCTTTCTCTCAGTGTCTGATTACTACGTAGTTGATGAAGCATATAATTTTGGTGAAACTGTAGGACCAAAAGTAGAAGTGATGGTTTCTGAAAGCTCAAGTGATCAAGTCGGGGAAACTAGTCATGAGAGAGGTAATTTGATGGACCAAGATGAAAAAGAAAGCTATAAAGGTATGGACATGGATCTTTTTTTAACTTCTTTTCATCTTCAGACACTCAGACATGACTGTACAACGAATATATTGTATTTGCATCTTAACTCTCAATGTGGTTGCATGTTTGACGGTCCCTTTTATGGATGTTAGTTTAGTTTCACCACTTTTGGAGTCAAAATCCGCATCTACAAGCAAAGAAAACCACGAGGTGAAGAAATCATCAGAAAGCCGAGCGGATGGGGTAGATACAGAGACTTCTCAAATCCCAGACGAGGAGAAGAAACCCCGCTGTTATACAGGCATACCTGCCCCGTCCACGGTTCCACCAGTAAACCCCTTGAGACCTATCTTTCCAACAGTTGTGGACCCAGTTCAAAGTCAAATGTTTGCAGCTTTACAAGCTTTAAAGGTACTTTTTTCTAACTCTTTAGACTACTGTGAACTATTTCTGATGTGTTTAAGAACTGATATTTTAACTTTGTATAGGTTATTGAATCTGATGCTCGGCCTTATGATTTATGTACACGCCGTGAATTCGCTCGTTGGTTGGTTTCTGCAAGCAATGTTCTATCGAGGTAGGTAATTGTCCTCTCCTTGAAATATTTCACGGCCTCACATTGTGAAAACACCTTCATCGGTTTTTACAGGAACTCAGCATCGAAAGTGTATCCTGCTATGTACATCGAGAATGTTACTGAACTTGCATTTGATGATATCACACCTGAAGATCCTGATTTTCAATTCATTCAAGGTGATCGATGGAACTTTTTTTTTTTAACATTGATGCTGAATATGGATTAATCTTTTTTTCTTTATCTTCGTTGGATTATTATAGGTTTGGCAGAGGCAGGAATTATCTCAAGCAAACTCTCCAACCACAACATGTCTTCTTCTGAGAGCAGTCAGCTTAAGTTCTCACCAGAAAGGTAGATCTGCTATTGATTCCATTCAAGCATATAAGCTTAAAAGAAATCTGAAAATAACTAGTACACATAATAAGTATATAAATATGATTTGGATATATTCGGATACCGAAATATCTCGGTTCGTGTTGGGTTCGGTTCTAGTTCTTTAGATAGCAATGTTTTAAACCCGTTTGGATATTTCACCAATTTTGGTTCGGGTTTGGTACTAATTTTTAGGATCAGATTCGGCTGGGTTCTTCGGATTCTGTTTTTTTTTTTGCCCAGCCTTAACTTTTCTCATAATCTTTTTTTTTTTCTCTACAGTCCTCTTTCACGTCAGGATCTTTTGAGCTGGAAGATGGCTTTGGAATTCCGACATCTCCCAGAAGCGGATAGCAAGGTTCCTTTGTCTATTTTTGCCACATTTAGTCATTGACAGTGTCCTAATCCTTACACAACTCACTTCTCTTTTTTTTTTCAGAAGTTGTACCAACTTTCTGGCTTTGTTGACATTGATAAAATAAACCCAGAAGCGTGGCCTGCTCTTATAGCCGACTTATCTGCTGGAGAGAATGGAATAACAGCACTTGCCTTTGGTGAGTTACATTCTTTGCTTCTTAAGTAAATCATATCAAGTTCAGTTTTTGAAAGGCATTGTGTTCCTCTAGGGCGTACCAGATTGTTTCAGCCGTCTAAAGCAGTTACAAAAGCCCAAACAGCTGCGTCTCTTGCAACTGGTGAAGCTTGTGAAGCAGTTAGTGAGGAGCTAGCTCGTATCCAAGCAGAGGCTATGGCTGAAAACGTGGTTTCTGCCCATAACGCGCTGGTTGCTCAGGTGGAGAAGGAGATCAACGCCAGCTTTGAGAAAGAGCTTTTAAGAGAAAAAGAAACGGTAGATGCGGTGGTGAAATTGGCTGAAGAAGCAAAAACGGAGATGACAAGGCTTAGAGTTGAGAAAGAAGAGGAGACTCTCGCATTGGAGAAAGAACGCACGTCGATTGAAACGGAAATGGAGTCTCTTGCAAGGCTACGCAACGAGCTTGAGGAACAACTTCAAAGCCTTGTGAATAACAAGGCAGAGATGTCGTTTGAGAAGGAGAGGCTTGGTAGACTTCAAAAGCAAGTGGAGGAGGAGAACGAGGAGATACTAAGGTTGCAGAGTGAGCTTGAGGTTGAGAGGAACGCTTTATCCAGAGCCAGGGACTGGGCGGAGGATGAAGCGAGAAGAGCAACAGAGCAAGCAAAAGTGCTGGAAGAAGCTAGAGGGCGTTGGGAGAAGTATGGCCTGAAAGTGATTGTTGACAGAGACCTCAGTGAACAGACAACAACCGAGGCTACGTGGTTGAACGCTGGGAAGCAATATTCCGTCGAAGGAACCATGAACAGAGGTGAGAATGCGGTTGCTAAGCTCAAGAAGATGGCGCAAGATGTAAGAGAGAGATCCAGAGATGTTATCTACTCGATTGTAGAGAAGATAAGGCTTTTG
Source organism: Brassica oleracea var. oleracea (assembly GCF_000695525.1). Taxonomy (NCBI): domain Eukaryota; kingdom Viridiplantae; phylum Streptophyta; class Magnoliopsida; order Brassicales; family Brassicaceae; genus Brassica; species Brassica oleracea. The sequence continues at coordinate 13,309,255 of NC_027749.1, read as the reverse complement.
ATATCAGCTTTGGAGAAACAAGTTCGTGGAATGAGCAACAAAGCCAAAGAGGTGGAAATGAAAACAAAGTCAAGAGCGGAAGATTTAAGGAAACAAGCGGGCTTGAAGATTGGTGAGATCAGAGATGTCTCTATGATGCGAACTAAGGAGGTTGTGGAAGAGTTTAAGGATAGAGTATGGAAACTCAAGTCAAAATAGGTTTTTTGAGGTTTAGTTGTCCTCAACAAGTCGCAGAACATCACCGGCTAAACAAATCTTTAAAGCGTTGCATTTTTAGCTTTGTTTCGAGTTGTTTATCTTGTAAGATTTCTGGATGTTAAAAACTTTCTTCTTGTAGTAAAACATTTTTTGACATGTATGGTAGAATCTAAAATAATCTCCCAAGAACGTTGGAGATTTGAAGAATCTAAAAAAAATTAGTAAGAATGGTTTCTTACAGCAAAGTTCTTCGAATAGTTTTGTCTTAGATAACTAAAAACATTTGGGGAGTCTTCAATAATTGGGAAGTTTCAGATTGGGAGTTTGAGATTATTTTGTATTATTGATAAAAATCAATCTTTTCTGGTTTTGTGTGGATTTATTAGTACAATAAAAAATGTAAATTAAGAAGATGGAAAAAGTAGACAATAATTATACGGAGAAAGAGCATTGAAAGTTGACAATAATTATGGGGACAGAGAGACGTGCGGTCCGAAGAAAGTTGAGGTAGTTAGAATAGATATTTTTCAATTCGGGCTAATTAGATTACTTTCCAATGAGATAAGGTAAAAAAAATGGGGTAAACAGTACCTAAAACCAATTCCCTGAGATTCATGTCGTTGCTTACCATCACCACGGCTCCGTCGCCGTCTACGAGTTCCACCTTAATTGATTCACTGACTCATGCTTTATCCATAGAAGTTGTGATTATTCTGATAGTTGGGGTTCTCGTAGTAGCTGGTGCTGTATTTTGTCTCTTGCTTTGTTACTGCAAAAGAAAGTGGAAGAGATTGAGAGATGTTGAAACGGCATTGAGCTTAGACCTTATTTTTAGGGCTTAGTCATTTGGTAATTTTTGATTTTCTAGATTCGAGGTTTATGGCTTTAGGCTAATTTGTTAATCAGTTCAAAGAATTTTACTCTGATTAAAGTATAATGATTTGTGTAGGTAACACCAACACTCTGCAGCAGCATCAACCGAATCAAAGTACAAGTACGAAGATGATGTTTACGTACGAAGATTTGGTTAAGGCAACTGATGACTTCTCCAACACCAACCTACTTGGAAAAGGTGGTTTTGGTTGTGTTCATAATGGAGTTCTTCAAAATGGGACTGAGGTTCCGGTTAAGCATCTTAAAGATGGAAGTAGACAAGGAGAACGAGAGTTTCAAGCAGAGATACTGTTCATAAGTAGAGTTCATCACAGGAATCTTGTTTCCCTTATTGGTTATTGCGTAACTGGATCTCAAAGATTGCTAGTTTATGAGTTCCTGCCAAATAAGACCCTCGAGTGGTTTATGTTATAAGATTTTTGGATGTTAAAAGACTTTCTTGTTGTAGTAAAACATTTTTTGACATGTATGGTAGAATCTAAAATAATCATACTTACTTTTCCAACATATATCATGCATCTTCTTCTATCTCTTCTTATTTTTTTTTATTATTTAATTTTTTTTATTAAATTTTTGCTAATGTTTTCCTTATTTTTGCCTAATATTTATTTCTCTCTAAATAGTAATAAACATTATACAATCAATGAACCAAAAACCATCTTATAGTTCTTTTCAATCATAACATCATCTTATTCACTTTATTATTTTATTTAAATGCCAAACAATTTTGAATCAAAATTCTAACATGTTCGTTCAATATAATTCATCTAATCTTCAAAACCTAATTAGATTACTTTCCAATGAGGTAAGGTAAAAAAAAGTGGGGTAATAGAAGGGATAGCTAGAACCAATTTTTTTGTAAGTGGGGAAAACTAGATTACTTTTCGTATTAAGAGGTTTTAATACCACGAATTAAATGGTGACCAAACTGTTCATCATCCTCTTCCTCTGTTTCTCGCTTGTTTCTCACTTTAGCCAAAAACAGTACCTAAAACCAATTCCCTGAGAGTCATGTCGTTGCTTACCATTACCACGGCTCTGTCGCTGTCTCCAGTTTCCACCTTAACTGATTGACTGATTCCTGCTTTATCCATAGAAGTTGTGATTATTTTGATAGTTGGGGTTCTCGTAGTAGCAAGTGTTGTATTGTCTCTTGCTTTGTTACTATAAAAGAAAGTGGAAGAGACTCAGAGATGTTGAAACGGCATTGAGCTTAGACCTTATCGTAAAGTTTCCATAAAATTTGATGTAAAATCGACTGATGAATATTTAGTAATAACAAATGCTTGTGAAATTATATATGTAATTATCATATTTACTTCTCCAACATATATTATGCATCTTCTTCTGCCTCTTCTTTTTTTTTTTTATTACTTAATATTTTCCTAATTTTTTACATATTTTTGCCTAATATTTATTTCTCTCTAAATAGTCATAAAAATTATACAATCAATGAACCAAAAACCATCTTATAGTTATTTTCAATCATAACATCACTTTATTCACTTTATTATTTGATTTAAATGCCAAACAATTTTGAATCAAAATTTTAATATATTCGTTCAATATAATTCATCTAATCTTCAAAGCCTAATTATTTTAAAAAACATGTATAAACATTATAAAATATTAATAATTATTTAAGATTCGATTTTATTTTTGTATGAATATGAAATCATTATATCAACTTCTATAAATTGTTTTCTATCCATTATTTTATGTAGTATATAAATATAAAAAGAATTGATCAAACATCGAACGAACATGGACATTAACATTTATATATTTCCCATGATATAGACAATTGAATTTCAAATAATTCTGTAAAAAAAAAAAAATATATATATATATATATAAATATTAATAAAAATAAATATACATATATAATTTCTTTACCGCCTCACATTGTGAAAATTCCTTCAATCGGACTAACAGGAACTCAGCATCGAAAGTGTATCCTGCCATGTACATAGAGAATGTTACTGAACTTGCATTTGATGATATCGCACCTGAAGATCCTGATTTTCCATTCATTCAAGGTGATCGATTGAACTTTTTTTTTAACATTGATGCTGATCAGTCGGTGAAGGTCATGATTAAACTTTTTTTTTCTTCATTTTCATTGGATAGTATAGGTTTGGCAGAGGCTGGAATTATCTCAAGCAAACTTTCTAACCACAACATGCCTTCTGCTGAGAGCAGTCAATTTAAATTCTCACCCGAAAGGTAGATCTGCTATTGTTATCATCCAAGCATATACGCTTAAAAAAATCCGAAAATAGTTAATACATTTAAGTATTAAAATATTTCGGTTCGAGCCGGCTTCGTTACTAGTTCTCTAGATATCAAAGTTTTGAACCCGATCGGATATTTCACAAATTTTGGTTCGGTTCGGTACTATCTTTTTGGGATCCGATTCGGTTGGATTTGGGTTTTTTTGCCCAGCTCTAACTCTTCTCATATCTATTCTTTTCTCCAACAGTCCTCTTTCACGTCAAGATCTTTTGAGCTGGAAGATGGCTTTGGAATTCCGACAGCTCCCAGAAGCGGATAGCAAGGTCCTTTGTCTATTTTTGCCACATTTAGTCATTAACAGTGTCCTAAACCTTACAAAACTAACTTCCTTCTTTTTCAGAAGTTGTACCAACTTTCTGGCTTTCTTGATGGAATAACATCACTTGCCTTTGGTGAGTTAGATTCTTGCTTCTTAAGTAATCATATCAAGTTCAGTTTTTTGAAAGGCATGCGTCCCCTGTAGAGGTAATGGACATGGACCATTTAACTTCTTCTCGCCTTTTAGACATTTGGCATACCCACGTTTTAAAGATTGTGCAAAATTAGGTAGTGAGAGTGATTTCACAAATTAAACGCCTTTGGTTTGTGCTGGCTGAATGTGGTAAAGAAATATTATTAACAACCTAAAATAAGATAAATTCCAATAATTATATATAAGCAAAAAGATTGAGGCGAGTTTACTTCATTTGGTTGATTCCCACATTTCATCTGCAAACATTCTGATATCGATAAATATTTTTTCTTACATATTTGGAGAGACATTAGAGATAGGATCAATTTCTTGGCGTGTCTCAGTTTTTGTACTTGTTTTTCAATGTTGTCGTGATAGTTCTTAGCCTTATGTTCTTGAAGCTTTTTAAGCGTTGCTGGATATCACCGGTTCAAGCTCAAACGAAGCTTAGACAAAATGGATTTGTCGGTCCAGCTACTAGTTTTCCTTTAGGAAACTTTAGCGACATAAAGAAGCTAAATATAGCCTTGGTGATGGCGGAGAAGAGAAAATCTTCCACCATAATCAACCATGACATACATTCCATTGCGCTTCCACATTTTGCTCTTTGGCAACAACAATACGGTACATAATAACTCTCAGTTCTTTCCGGAGATTTGGACTATAACTTTTCTGGATTTAGTACTAGTCTCTATTAATATTTATGACGCTTTCACAAAAGTGTACATTCTTATTTTACCAAACATTTGGATTAACTATATGTAAATGTTAACATAATCATTGGTTATACGTGTTATGTGATGCAGGGAAAGTGTTTGTGTACTGGCTAGGCATAGAGCCGTTCGTGTACGTGGCGGATCCTGAATTCTTGAGTGTAATGTCGAAAGGTGTATTGGCGAAGAGTTGGGGAAAACCAAATGTATTAAAGAAAGACAGAGAGCCAATGTTTGGCAACGGTTTGGTTATGGTTGAAGGCGATGATTGGACACGTCATCGCCACATGATTACTCCTGCATTTCCCCCTCTTAATCTTAAGGTATAAATGATTGAAAACTAATCACGTTTTCATATAGTTACAGTGGTTAGTGGTTACAGTCTGAAGATACAAAGTTAATGGCGTGGCTAATCTAATTCAACAGTTTAGACTTTATAGCCTTCTTCTAAATTTCTATGAAATCTCGTTTAAATCAAAGCTTCATACTAGAATGCTTTGTATTCTCGTTGCTTTATATTGATCGTCCTAAATAATAGGGTATGGCAAATATGATGGTGGAATCGACCACCAACATGTTGGACAGATGGGCCATATACAGATAAACTCGGGCAATCCCGTATTCGACATGGAGAACGAGATCATAGTAACAGCGGGTGAGATAAGTGCTAAAACAAGCTTCGGAGTCACGGGAGAAAATGCAACTCAATTCCTCAAAAACCTAAGAGCCATGCAACTTGCTCTCTTCCACTCACATCGTTACGTAGGCGTACCATTTAGCGGCATTTTGGATTTCAAGAAAACCCAAGGAGTTAGGTAAAGAGATCGACAGTCTCCTTTTGTCGATCATAAATGAACGAAAGAGATCTTTGGTCGAAGGAGACGACCACCATGATCTTCTCGGAAGTTTGCTCAAGGCCGAGAAAGGGGAGTTTACTGCGTCGGAGATTGTGGACGAATGCAAAACATTCTTCTTCGCCGGCGTTGAGACAACAGCTTTAGCACTAACGTGGACGTTCATGCTTCTAGCGATCCATCCTGAGTGGCAAGACACGCTTAGAGACGAGATCAGACAAGTCATCGGTGATTCCGAGATTGAGTATAAAAAACTTGCTGGACTAAAGAAGGTACGTTACCAAACATAGTACATAACAGTTCACGACTTCACGTGGCTCACTATATAATTTCTTTTTGGTGAAAACTCACTATATAATTATATGCATGCATACATGATATCATTATTTAACTTAAACGCGGTTGAGAATAAATGTGAATTTTGGTGTGTTCACATTATCTTAGCTAGGAACAAATGAAGTAATGAGAAAGAAAGTAATGAGGATATAATGCAGTCTGTAAAATTCAGTACTCCTCAGTTCCATTTAAAATTCAATGTCAGTTCTAGAGATGTTTGTTTATCACATAATTAATGTTTTGTTTTTTTCTATAATTTAATGCATTTTATAAGTTATTCAGTTGCTCTTAATTAAATTAATAAAATAATGAATACGATTGAATTAAAATAGTCAATAATGATAACTATTTTAATTATTTTCAATTTGATTAAGAAACTTAAATGCCATACATAAAAATGGAGAGAATCAGAATAAATAAGCTTATTGATGAATTTAATAAAATTTAAATCAAATCACAGGATATTGTTATTAAACTAATAATTCTAAATTATGATATAAATTTTAATATTAATAAACTTTATATTCATATGTATATTTGTATGTTATGCTTAATAGATTTTAAAGATTGACGATATTGCACTAAGATTTAAGTTTTCATTAAATTAGAAAATTCATTTGAGGTGAAACTCAATACAGTGGCATAGATATAATACAATTAAAGATATATTTTAAATTTTAAAATCCACAGATAATTTTTAATAATAATAAAATTCTAAAATTAAATTTTTAATAGTTTGTTAAAGAATTTTAAATTGGGCAATTCTCTCAAATAGTCTTTTTAAGTTTTTATTACAAAATAACCTTCAAGAAAAAAAATGACCAAAATAGCTCTTTTTTATTTTGAAAATTTTCATTTTAATTTTTTATTTTTTAAAATTTGAAACCCTATCCCAAAAACTTCACCCATTAACTCTAAATCTTAAGTGTAAATTAGTTAACTCTTTAATAAAATTTATTTTGGTTATTTTCTTCATCGAAAGCTATTTTTGTGACAAAAACTAAAAAAAAACTATTATAGGGAATTTCTCTTTTAAATTTATGACTAAATAACATCTCTAAAGCTCCATAAATCGTTTCTAACAATAAACAGAAAAATTCATAATTTAAAATTGAGATTTTAATTTAATTTATTTACATCTGACCCGTGGTCAATGTCAAAGGTCACGACATACAAGTCCATAGCGCTCACCTCTATTAATCAAAAAGTAGTAACTGTGCTGACCAATTTATCATTTACTTCTTGTAAAAATTTGACGAATAGAACTGGGTGATGCAGATGAGCTGGGTGATGAACGAGGTTCTCCGGCTATATCCATCAGCGCCGAACGCACAACGGCAAGCACGGAGAGACATTGAAGTGAATGGCCGAGTGATTCCGAACGGTACAAACATTTGGATCGATGTTGTGGCGATGCACCACGACGTTGAGCTGTGGGGAGATGACGTTAATGAATTTAAGCCAGAGAGATTCGACGGTGATTTGCATGGTGGATGTAAGAATAAGATGGGCTTTATGCCCTTTGGTTTCGGAGGGAGAATGTGTATTGGTCGGAACATGGGCTTCATGGAGTACAAAATCCCCTTCTCGTTGGTTTTGTCTCGGTTCGAGATCTCGTTTTCGCCCCGGTTATCGCCATTCAACAAAGCATGTGTTTTCCCTTAGACCCGGTTACGATTTGCCTCTAATTGTTCGAGCACTTTAAATTGGACGATTTGTCTCTAATTTTCTTTTGTGTTGTTTAAAGTTCAAGAAGTTTCTTTTTAGTTTAAAATCTAAAGTCATCCGCCTTAGAGCAGGCTCATTTGGAAGCATGTAAGTGGGATTCTTGAAAATTACTTTAACAACAAGTCAACAAATGTATCTTATCAAAACTAAATCTTATATATTAAAACAGAAGTCATGACTTATATCATGTGTGATTTTTTTTTTTAATTTGGACCATCACTTAGAAATCTTTTTAAATGTATTTTATTAAGACTAATAATACATAGAATCTTTAAAATACTTTAATCATAATATCTTTTGATATCTTTTCATTTTAAATATAAATATATTTATTTTAAAATTTTAACAAATCTGTTTTAAGAGATTTTTACAAGATTTTCATTTGCGAAATTATATTTAAATATTTTCACTAATTTTGAAATTAGTTTGAAATATTATTATACAATAATAAATTCAGTAATCATTTATAAAATGAAAAATAAAAAATTCTGTGATATTTTATATATTATATAATCATAATCAATCATATTAAAAGAAAATTATTATA
>NC_027749.1:13300934-13301183 GCF_000695525.1 Brassica oleracea var. oleracea | reverse complement strand
TATAAAATATTTATGTTCAAAAATAAAATCTAATATGTTGGTAAGATGGGTTAACATTAGCAAACTATATAATACATGTATAAAAATTAACATGTATTCTTTTAAAGCTTATAATATAAAATCTTTGTAACTACTTTAATCATAATATATTTTCATTTTAAATATAATATAGATTTATATATTATATTTTAAAAATTCTAATAAATCTGTGTAAAAATATTTTAACAATAATTTAATGTATTTTAAGTT
>NC_027749.1:13287941-13300819 GCF_000695525.1 Brassica oleracea var. oleracea | reverse complement strand
ATACAATAATATATTATCTAAAATGAATAAGCATAAAAATATTAGTAAAAATAAATACAGCTTTGAAACACGGGTTAGAATTTAGCATAAATTAAATACAAAATAATTTTCAAATATGTTTTCTGATGAATATATTAATTTGTTTAATAACTAAATGCAAATACAATAAAATGAATATATAATAAGAATTGAAAATACATACGGTTTTAAATAATTTATTAATTATAACATGTAAATTATAAAATTATTGTATTTGAAATAGTTATATAAACATTTAAGTATATGATTAACGTTAAAAATATATACCACTAATGTTTAAAAACAATAATTTATGTATAGAAAAGTGAAAACAAACATCCGCGCGGTTGCGCGGGTCAAAATTTAGTAGTATTTTTATAATATAAGTATAGTTTTATAAAAAAAAAAGATAAATATAATATCTTTTATATCAGTAAAATTTAGGATACTGATAAAATAGAACACAAAGAAAAGAAGGAAGAGACAAAGAGCGAATACTTTAGGGGCGAATGCACATTCCCTCCTGTAAACATCACAATCCCATCTATTCTTACCCATACTATCCACCTCCTCACAATACCACCCAGAGATATGAATTATCTTCACATCACCCCACATCTACCCACCTCCCGGCAATGCCACTCATGAGTTTGTTGCTCTTCCGATATGTCGGGGATAGACCTCGAGGCTGATCTGATAGCAACTGCCACTGATAGTGTTTTTACGGCGTTGTTGATGCTGGGTCTCTCGATCCCTTCAACCGATATTACTATTCGGACCGTAGGATCTGAGGTAGAGGCTAGTGCAGCTAGAGCGTCCACGGATGTATTTTCTCCTCGAGGTATTCTTAATTCAAATTTTTTGAATTGATTGGCGAGATCGTGGACTACTTTAAGATAAACTCCCATGTGTTCTTCTCGAGCTTTGTAATCTCCCTTGAACTGGCTAGTGACTAATGGGAATCGCTGACTGCTTGGATTTATTAGACTCTGATTCCTATAGTTAGGCGAAGACCAGCGATCAAAGTCTCCTATTCGGATTTGTTGTTGGAAGCGACGAACCCTAGTCTGAATGACTATTCTAAGACTTTACATGTGGGAGAGGTCAGTATGATGCCTACTCCCGAACCGTGATGGGATAATGCTCCGTCCACGTACAAGAACCATGTCTTTGGCTGATTTATTTCTGTGGGGTTGCACAGAGCAAGTTTGGTGACAAAGTCCGCGAGAACTTGAGCCTTAGTGCAAGTCCGCAATCAATACTCGATGTTATATTCAATGAATTTGATTGCCTATTTAGCTAGGCATCATGATTGGGTCAGACTATGAAGATTCATTCACAACAGTTGCGAAGTCATGACTACTATGGAATGAGATTGGAATTTTTTTGTGCTGACATTATTACTGCTAATGCGAGCTTCTCTATTGCTGGATATCTTGTCTCTGCTCGATGAGTGTTTTGGTTACGTAGAAAATAGATTTTTTTCACCTTTGTCGTTTCGTAATAGGACTCCGCTGACTGTGGAAGATGATATATAGCTATGTAGAGGTATAAGGGTTCCTCTGGTTTGGCCAGTATGGGTGGCTCGCTGAGGTAGGCTTTAGCTGTGCAAAGGATTTTCTCGCACTTTTTATCCCATAAGAACCTCGCTGAGGTAGGCTTTGGCTGTCCAAATCATGTTAAAAATTTAGTGTGTCCGGGTCCTGGTGGTGGTAAATTAATCTCCCCTGGTTCAGAGGTTTCAAACTCAGGTACATCTTCTCCTTACCCCGGTAAATCACCCATGGTTGAGTGTCAAATCGGTGAGCCTCCAAAGTTCCTTGGGTTTGAGCATTTCAGAGATCGTAAATGGGGATCAAGGTTTAGTTCTGGATCAATCATGCCTGTTGGCCACGGTTCAGAGGCATTGACACCAAACGGTCAAGGGATGGTCTCTGGAAATTCAGACCTCTGAAATAGAGTATATGGCTAACTCGGATCATGGGTATGAAGTCATTGTAGCGGATCCCAGAGTCTCGTTTGAGTTAACTGGAGAAGACGTTGCACGCTGTTTTAATGACTAACAATGACCGGATTGAGATAGATGAGAGAAGAAACAGCTTCCAAAAAAGTGAAAGCATAGAGAGTGTCGGTTGATAGAGAGACAGAACAGCAGAGGATTCACAACCTCAGTTCCTCCTCGATAGGGTCAAGCAAAGAGTTCAAATTCGATAACACGAAAGAAGAGAATATAGATAAGGTGGCAGGAAACAGCTGGAGTTTCTTCCCGGGGTTACGATCTGGAGTCAGCTAACAAAATAGAGTCTTCTTCATTACTAAGACAATAACAAACCATGAACCTGACTCAGTGAGATGGTGAAAAAGTAAGAGAGTGGCTTAAATTAACGTATACACTGAATAAATAAGCTTAGCTTTGGTTTGCAGTTGCTGTAAGAATAACTTATGTACTGATGTTGTTAGGAACTTGGGAATATTCTTGGATCAGCTCCTACATATAATGTTACATCTTGTTACATTGATACAGTGATAAATGCGCCGTGACCGGACATAATATTCTATTTATTTTGTTTACAGTTTCAAAGAAATATTTTATTTTACCAGAAGTGTTTGAAATGAGATGGTGAATGTATTAATCATTGGTCTAAACTAGGCTAAAGGTTGTGGTAATGCAATTCTACATTTTCACTAATGTTCTTTATAGCTGATCAACATTTTTTCTGGCGTCTAGCTGATGTTCAAGGTTGAAATTCCAATAATAACATAAAATACATAAATAAACACAAGAGAGTTTTTTTTAAAAAAAAGCTCTCAGACACTGGTACCGAGAGTAGTTTTTAACCGGTGTTTAAAAGACTAAACTTCCCGCTTTTGCTCATTAACCGACAGATACAGGCCTGTTTTTTCGAATTATTCCTCGTTTGGGAAGTATCCGCCGGTCCGTTCTACGCTTTGACTACTACACACCGGGTTCTTCCTCCGACTATGGTCGGAGGGGCCGCCGGCCACCGTCTACCGATGCCAAAGCAGAGCTCATGAAGAAGGAGGAAGGGGTCTAGTATCATACAACTATACATCCAAAATCAAGATCGAGAAGATTCAAAGGAAGAAGTTTCCTGAGATAGAACTCCTGGTTTAAGCTATATACTGGGGAATCCTGGTCTACTACAAGCTGCTCGACCCTGTCTACTTGGATAATTGAGATCTATTGAGACTTCGAGGAACTAACTAATTCCTGCAAAGTTTGATTGTGTACAACTTGATTTAAAGGGATTCCTTTGAACGGTTGGGTTCAGTTATTCAAGAGTGAAGGAAATCTTTTTGCAAGACTGAGTTTTTGATTTGCCTCTCACGGTGATGGCACATAGAAGACTATCGTCAGCTGAGAAAGGAAAAGGGATGGAGATAGGGCCTCATCAACCTTTGCGTGCTGCTCGAGTGAAGGCGCCTGCCCCAGATAACTCGGAACTGATACGAAAACATCATCTCACCCTCATTGGAAGGGTCACCAACAAAACAACTCAAAAGGTTTGGTCGTTAATACCGTTCTTTACGGAGCATTGGAAAACAGAGCTCAAACCTGTAGGCTCAGATTTGGAAAATGGCATGTTTCAATTCCAATTCGAGCGTGAAGCGGATCTACTCTCTGTACTAGAGCAACGCCCTTACCATTATGCTAGATGGATGATCATTTTACAAAGGTGGGAACCTACAATATCACCAAACTTCCCTTCGCTTATACCGTTTTGGATTAAAGTGCAAGGACTGCTGGTACATCTATGGACAGAGGCCACCATTAAGTGCATCGGGGAAGACATTGGGTTGTACGAGAAAGCGGAAATTACATCAGCTGCAGCAAGGATGAGAGTTCATGTAGATGGGCTATTGCCATTAATCAAAGACTCTGTAGTAGAGTTCCCCAATGGTGACGAAGTTAAGACTACATTGGTATATGAAAGATTGGATAAGCATTGCATGAAATGCTTGCGACTGGACCATGAACTCAAAGAATTTTTGGTGGCAAGGGCTGAAGCTAAAGCTCTGAAAGCTTCGCAAGAGGAGGCAGCTGGAAAACTCTACATCGAGGAAAACCAGACACTACATAAAGAAACATCACGACCTCCTACAGGGGAGTTTCGATCATCGAGTTCTAAAGCCAAGGAGTACAGATATGAAACATTTGCCAGAGATTCATACTCCAGAGAACACCAAAACTCTTATGCAGCACGGGAAGATAGAAGATATGGACAAAACTATCCCAACAACAGAGAAAACAGGGCAACATGGAGAGATAGGGGAAGTTTTGTGGAAAATTCCACAAGATACCATCCGTATAAGAGAAAAGAAAACTTCGATAATACCTCGAGACAACAAGTGTATCGCGAGGTTAGAAGAATAGATCCTGAAGCACGTCAAAATGCAAGAGGATCAGAAAGTCAAGGGCATAGTAATTATGTTAGGGATAACCCTCGTTTGAGAGAAGAGGTATGTAGAGAGGAGTCTTCCTCGTCAAAAGCTCTAGTAAACCCTGCTGAAAGGGGGATTCCCCTTCAGAGGGAACCTCTCCACCTGGGGAAAAATGCCATGGAAGTGGCGTTGGGTGAGGTCAGAGATACAATGCTGCAGTATACCAAAGTTGCAGACCCAACGGAGAGTGCTGCCCGACAGGAGAGAGTGAGACAAGCTGAGGAGAAAGGACAGCTGGAGAGATCAGCAGCTCGTATAGCCAGAAAGTCTTTGGATAAACAGACAGTACCACACAATGAAAATCAGGACATATACTCGAGTCCACCAGCAAGAACTCTTGTATCTCTCTGCCTAGGTGCACCGCCTGCTAACCCAACAGAGGTAACAGGGAATATGCAAGGTAGCGAGAATCGTGAAGTTTCACCGCCCACAACCACAAGAATCCGTGCAACTTTACGCCTAGGAGCTCCGATTGATGAACCTGCTGATATGCAGGAGGACATGCCAATCATGAAGAAGAAACCTGGAAGACCACCAGGGAAAAGAAAGGTAGCGAACAGTCCCAGAACTGTAGCGGGCACTAGCGCTCGCAAGCGGAAGGTCAGTGCCAAACCCCCTGCATGCGCGCAGACGTAATTTGGGTGTGGAGACCACTTCAAGAGACGCCACAAAGCGGAATAAAAGCAAATCTAATGCAACTAGAGCTTCCTCAAGTAACTCTGGAAGGACTCACAGCTCGGACAACGTTCCGTTGAGGAACATGATACCAAAGGTTTCAAGGAAAAGGGTGGATTTTCGGGATCCACCTCCTCCTCTTCCTTAAATATACTGAGCTGGAACTGCCAGGGGATGGGGAACCCCTGGACAGTTCGTCGACTACGGGAATTGAAACGAACTGTTTGTCCCGATATACTGTTCCTCATGGAAACGAAGAACCAGGATAGCTTCGTTTTGAAGAAGACTGAAGAATTGCGCTATGATCATCATCTTTTGATAACGCCTACAGGGCATGGAGCCGGGGGGCTCGCTTTATTCTGGAATCAGAAAACTAAACTACAAGTGCTGAGCTCATCTCCGAATTTGATAGACACCTGTATTGAATTCCAAGGCAAAACTTTTTATGCATCTTTTGTGTATGGAGATGTTGATAAACCTAACCGTAATAGACTCTGGAATTACCTGGTGGAAAACGCAAATTCTCATGACGCCCCATGGTTCATAACCGGGGATTTTAATGACTTGCTAGACAATACTGAAAAGGTGGGAGGACCCCTAAGAGCAGAAGGATCTTTTAATGACTTGAGAACCTTCTACTCTGAAGGGGACTTGTACGATCTTCACCACTCTTGTGATCCTCTTTCTTGGAGAGGCACACGGGGAGATCATCTTGTTAGATGTCGGCTTGATAGAGCCGCCGCAAACTCCGCCTGGGCTGAGATGTTTCCAACCGCGAGAAGCCACTACCTAGGATACGAGGCCTCGGACCATAAACCGCTACTCACCAGCTTTGAGTATGTAAGACAAAAACGCAGAGGTCTTTTCCGGTACGATCGACGGTTGAAGGACAATGTGGAGGTCAAGATGTTAGTAGCCAAGGTCTGGAAAGAGGCCACTAACAAGTTGGTACGTGAACGCATAATCCTTATGAGGCACGCTATCTCTGAATGGAATAAAAACCAACACAGAAACAGCAGAATTATAATTGAGGAGAAGAAGATTGAGCTTGAAGCTGCCCTCACAAGCATGGACAACGACAGGATACTTATTGACAAAGTATCCATAGAGCTGAAAGAGGCCTATGAAGCTGAGGAAAACTATTGGAAACAGAGAAGCAGATTGATGTGGCTTAGATTGGGGGATAGAAACACAGGGTTTTTTCATGCAGTAACAAAAAACAGACGAAGAGTGAACTCTTTCTCTGTGATAGAAGATGAAGAAGGAAAGGTCGTCTATAAAGAGCATGAGATAGGCAGGGATATATCATTTGCCTCGCCCCTTCAACCTTGATATGGTGACCCAACATCTTCATCGTTGACTAGCATTTGACATATATAAGCATATAGTTATAGAAACACATGTGTGATGTGTCTAAACAATACAATAGAAAGAGAGATGATTAGGTTGAGCTGTGATTTACCACAAAAAGCCTGAGGCTGTGCCAAATGTGTAGAGGAGTGGGAAAGGGAGAGAGCAAATTCCCAATGGAGGTAAAAGTGATGCCGAAGATATGGAGGACGAGAGAAAGTGGCTGAGGGTTCATACCACCGAGAAGTGCCATCAATCCCGACGTGCGGAAGCCCCCACTACAGAGGTAATCATAGCAGCCTTGTCGCATCGCCTCTTTTGCTTCGTCCTTTGATGCAACCAGCACTTGAGAAAATGCATCCCCTAATGTGTTAACTGTCGCTGACATTGGCTTCACCAAACAATATCGAAGTTTTTTTTATTTATTTAGAAAAATGTTTAGGCTCTTTAAGCATAAGGGATTGGTGTGTGACGTGTACGTACTAACCTTTCGAATATCATTAAAGTTTTTGATGACTTGAGAGACTTGGGTAACATTGGCAAGGTTCTCCAGTGGCTTTAGAAGATGGCGTAAAATAAGAACGTCGGACTATACAACCATCATACCAGAAGCGATTAATGGATGTCGCATGTTGAATGCATCTCCTAACACAATCACTCCTTTCTTCTCACTCAACGTAGCAGACATGCTCTTGGTTGGCACCACTTTCATGCTTGCTCCATCATTGATCCCTTTTATGAATATTTCACGGAGCTGTATAGGTATCTGAAATTATAATGAAAATTACTGTCTATAATTCACACTTTAAATTTTCACTATTCACATGGTTATTTCAACAGCTCAACTAAAAAGATGATGAATGCATATATTTTGCATGGACAGTTTTCAAATGATAAAATGTGCTTATATACAAATTTGGTTAGGCACAGACACAAGGAAATTCTCAACGAAATCTGGATACTATGCTGCTCTGCAATGCAGAACACAACTCCCAGAGGACTTACATCAGGAACTGAATAACCAGTTTGATTGGAATAAACAGGTTTGGAAGCTCCCAACAGCACCGAAAGTCAAGATGTTTCTGTGGAAAGTTTTTAAAAACACGTTACCGGTAGGGACTAACCTGGTAGCAAGGAACATACCGGTAGATCACAGATGTAAAAGGTGTGGCCTCCCTGAATCTAGTACTCATCTTCTCTTGCACTGCTCCTTTGCGCAACAAGTCTGGAAAATCTTACCGTACGGAAGGAGCATTGAGGCAAGCGGATTATTAGATTTAAGGGAGGATTGGATGAGTTTGCGCAATGAAGTGGTACTACCGCCAGTGGGACTGACCTCTCAGCAACTTACCCCATGGATCTTTTGGCATATCTGGTTAGCAAGGAACAATGTGTGTTTCAACAACAAGTACACCACACCGGAGGAAACAGCAACTCGGGCCTTAGCTGCAGCCAGAGAATGGAATCTTAGCCAAACTCAAGAATGCTTTGTGAAGAAAAAACAGAGCACTCTGGTGGCTGTAGCGCCTAGTGGTGTCCTGATTCGTACTGACGCTGCGTGGAATGAAAGTCTTTTGCTTGCAGGTCTGGGTTGGGCAATAACTACGGAAAACCGGTCCTGCAAGTTCGCACTATATGCAGAATTCGTCGGATCTCCCCTAGTTGCTGAAAGTCTGGCCTTGCGAGCCGCTCTGCATAAATGCAAGGATATGGAGCTACGAAGAATTTGTTGTGAATCTGATTCATCTCTTCTGATCAAGGCGTTGCAGACGAATGTTATGAGCATGGAAATCTACGGTATCGTGGCGGATATCAATGAACTAATTCTTGTTTTTGATTCTGTTTCTTTTCGATGGATTTCTAGAGAGAAAAATAGGGAAGATGATATGTTGGCTAAGAATTGTCTAGCTGATGAACAAGTATTGTATGATTTAAATGTTACCTAACTCTCTGAATGAGTAATGAATGTTTGTGTTTCAAAAAAAAAAAACATAAAATACATAAACTGAATTCATCAAAGAAAACATCAATAAACGACAAAAGAGGGAAAGACACACATCCAGATCACGGTTACTAAAAGAACCGGACTGTTTTTATAAAATCTTCTGTTCTTTGTCAAACACCGGCTAATAATCTAGGTATTCGTTTAATCTCTTCATATATTTTGTTGACAAATATTCTCTTTAAATATGGATGTGGTTTTGTTTCTTTTAATGAATGGAATCCACATAATGGTTTAATAATTTTTAAATTATATATAGGTCATACATTATATCGGCCAAACGAAAAATACTTTGGAGCAGAATTAACATGTTTTTGGGGAGGAGACAAAGCTTGCAATAGATTTTGTGAAGACCAAAAATATCAATCTGGCCAGTGCACTCAGCGGTATGGATGTTGGTTTTATCTTCCATCTCAAAATTTGGGTCCAAAATGAGATATCCTAGTCAAATATAATGATAATTGTATTACTTAAAAATAATATCCATAAAATAACCGTTGTTGTTTTCATATGTTTTGAAAAAGTGGCTTTTTCATTTTTTTGGGCGTAAATGTTAACAATTATACTAATTTCTGAGTTATATAGTTATGGATTACCACTTATTATAAGAACTAAAACCTAAAAAAAAAGACTAAGAAGGATGGTTGATATATTGACAATTACAACATTGTAAATAAAAGAAGAAAATAAAGATCATTGAGTAAAACAAACATTTCGAAAAAATATAAATAAATAAAAATAATAACATTTTTTCGTAAATAATCCAAATTTTTTGAATGAATATGGTATATGAAAATTCGAAAAAACAATATGAATTAATTTTGCAATTTACTTATAGTTTGAGTCATATTTGCAAAAGTCTCTTTTATATATATATATATATATATATATATTATTTAACACATCTATTGTATTTGACCAAAGTTCGTAACTCAATGGTTTAAATATGGTAACAGTAAATTCAAAACAAATGACTAAAGACAAATATAACGATAAATTATAATAATAAATAAATAAGTAACAGTCAATGAAATAAGGATAAGTAACAGTGAATGAAATATATGAGTTAACAAATATGATGTTTTTAAAGAAAGAAAACATTGCGTTAAATTATGTATATATTATACCACGATTTACATTCATTTAAAAGAAAACAGAATAACAAAATGGAAAAAATCCTAATTTGTTTCCTCTTTTTCTTTGTCTCAGTCCAAAAAATAGACTCTTTTCTTTTCTTCAGGCGTTTTAACGTCGAACTTTCTAATAAACTTGAAGGTAACAAAATACTAGAGGTCACTTGTAGTGAGAAAGGAGTATCGACCCGAGTTCAGTTTCTTGATTTCAATTCTAGTTTCCTAGTCAAATTTAGAATTTATCCAAAAACGTTGATATGGTGTAATTTATGGAAGGTAAGTTGCTAATTTTTTGTAATTTTTTATCATATTTGTCTATTGCGTATAATTGTTTTGGTACTAGTATTGATGCAAAACAAATCTGATTATCAGTCAACATTCACAACTATTAACCTTATAATTTTAACTGTTTATACTCTTTTGTTCAGGGACCTAATTATGTGCACCATGTGAAATTTAACGCATTTGTTGGAAATGAGAAATTCATACATGATGTATGTGGCAGTAGGAAACCTGACGTGTGTTTCTGGCAAGCACGAGAAGACGGAGTATATGTACGCAATAATCCAACTGGTGCCTTTAAATTTATGTATAAGTGGGATATTAATTAACTTAATTTAACCATAAAATTCTGTTTTTTGGTTATAAATTAACGTTGTCATATTAATTATATTAAAATAAAATCATAATAAATGTAGTATTTTGACGAGACAAATTGTTTAAAACCAAGATAATCGTTCAATCTAAAAATAGTTTTATGTAGTAAAATTATGATGTTTTCTTATTTATCACAATAATTTGACTATACTAGCAGAAAAATAGGTTTTTTAATAGAAAAACTAGTTCATATATAAATGTATTCGCAAGCATACGTACATTTATCCTCGGTCGATTCTTATAGCTATGCCTCCATTATCCTTAGATAAACAACTTGTTTTTTTTAACAACTTGATTTTTATAATTGTATACTACTAAATACTTATTTTCTATTACTTGGAAAAACGTTGGAATTCCTATAAAATTACATATAGTGGCATTATTTTAGAAAGCATAGAGAGAAAGAGTGTCGGTTGATAGAGAGACAGAGCAGCAGAGGATTCACAACCTCAGTTCCTCTTTGACTGGGTCAAGTAAAGAGTTCAAATTTGATAACACAAAAGAAGAGAATATAGAGAGCAGCAGAGGATTCACAACCTCAGTTCCTCTTTGATTGGGTCAAATAAAGAGTTCAAATTTGATAACACAAAAGAAGAGAATATAGAGAAGGTGGCAGGAAACAGTTGGAGTTTCTTCCCAGAGTTACGAACAAAATAGAGTCTTCTTCGTTACTAAGACAATAAAAAAACCATGAACGTGACTGGTGAGATGGTGAAAAAAGTAAAAGAGTGGCTTGAATCAACGTATACACTGAATAAATAAGCTTAGCTTTAGTTCGCAGTTGCTGTATGAATAACTTATGTACTGATGTTGTTAAGAATTTCGGAATATTCTTGGATCAGCTCCTACATATATTGTTACATCTTGTTACATTGATACAGTGATAAATGCGCCGTGACTGGACATAATATTTTATTTAAGTTTACAGATTCAAAGAAATGTTTTATTTTACCAGAAGTGTTTGAAATGAGATGGTGAATGTATTAATCATTGGTCTTAACTAGGCTAAAGGTTGTGGTAATGCGATTCTACATTTTCACTTTTGTTCTTTATAGCTGATCAACCTTTCTTTTTGGCGTCTAGCTGATGTTAAAGGTTGAAACTCCTATAATAACATAAAATACATAAACTGAATTCATCAAAGAAAACATCAATATACGACAAACGAGGGAAAGACACATTCAGATCACGGTTACTAACGAACCTGACTGATTAAACAAAAAGACAACAAAAAGCTGCGAAGATTCTAAACTGGGTTCAGTTCTCCACGTTGGAGCCGTAATACATTTTTTTGAAAGCTCTCAGGAGATAAACCAGTATCAGATATCCAAAGAAATTGAACCGGACAAATTAAACCGAAAATGAAAAACGCAATAAACGCTAGGATTGATCTAAACCGGAATCAAACCTCCTTGCTGGAACCGTAATACCTCTTGAAAGCTCTCGGTAGATAAACCGGGATCAGAACACCGAAGAGGTTAAACGACCAAATCCCAAGGTTCACCGCCGCCAAAACTTTCCCGGCGTACATCCGCCGCACCGAAACCGTCTGTGACACCCCGATTTACATAATAAAATGTTACGATAAATAAATAGTTCTGATACCAAAATGTGACACCCGTCACTTTCGAAATATAATAAATAGATTAAAGCGGAAATAAAATAATAATACAACTCAAATAATAATAATAATTTCCACCATAATATAAAAGTCAATACGATAGCATAACGCCAAAAGGCCCGATAACGATAACATCCGAAATATAAAATACGACATAAACCGAAAGTCTGAAATAGGAATAACATAAACGATAAAAGTCCAAAGGCCTAAAGACCCGATAAAGATAAAAGCGGTAAAAGCGATAGAAGCCCAAAAGCCCAATAGCACCGGTCCGATAATCACTCCTGCTCGTCGGTCTCACCTGAAAGGGGGAAAGAAGGAGGGGTGAGCAACAGGGGAGTTGCCCAGCGAGGTATGGGATGCTAAACCGCAAACCACAGACTGAGTTCATAGCACTACTAAAATGTAGGCCTAGCTCTAGCATGAAACAAACACGGTGCCTATTACACCACACATAACAATCAATATTCGGCTAGAGGACTAGCCGTTACAACTCATGCGCTTATAATACATAGCTACTCTCTGCACCACGCATCTCCTCATAAGGATATATACATATACTCGAAGCGTCGCTAGTACAGTCTGTCTCTGTACCCCCGCCCATCGTAGCGTCGAATGCAAACGTCTCTGCACCACGCCCCAAACAGTAGCGTCGAAGCTCAAACGTCTCTGAACTCACGCCCATATCACACCGTAGCGTCGAAGCTCAGACATCTCTGAACTCACGCCCTCATCACATAGTCCCTACTCATAACTATGTATATACATATATATAGCAGTTCTTAGCATCAATCATTTCACACAATCGTTGAATCCTCTATTATCCTAATTCCAGTTAACAATCAATATCAATAATGAACAAGCAAGACTCTCAAATAGACTCGATTCACAAAGACGGATCATGTTTCGAAACTAAACTTTCCATAATGGTAGTACTAAACTAGCTCGGGATTTAACG
>NC_027749.1:13259109-13284894 GCF_000695525.1 Brassica oleracea var. oleracea | reverse complement strand
TCTCTTCTTCTTCTTCTTCTTCTCTCTCTCTCTCTCTCTCTCTCTCTCTCTCTCTCTCTCTCTCTCTTTCTTAAGTTTTATAGAAGTTGGAGATGGTGGGGAAGAAGGTGGAGATGGTGGAAGAGAAGGTGGAAGTGGTGGGGTTGGAGAAAGAAGTGGAGATGGTGGGAGTGGTGGGTCATTACACCGTCCTCTTCCCATACTCCGGAGCCTCCCTTGAGAACTCGTTCATAATCCACTCGACGAGCGTTAGGATCCTCCTAGCGTTGTAAACGACCGGCACGAGGATCCGAGTCGGAGCAGAGAAGCCACACGTGGCGGCTATTCCCTCCATGAAAACCTGACTCGCCAAAAGGAACACGTGCGGTGCAGCGGCACTCACCCCGCGTTTATCGTCCTCTAGGAATCCTTGGAAGATGTAGCAGATCGGAATCAAGAGCCCCACGATCCCCGCGGAAGCTACGTAGAGACGGAAAATCTTGTTCGTGGGGCTTGTGAGAGGAGCATCGCGGTTTGGATTCTTGTGGGGAGGGAAGATTAGTTTGGAGAGGAAGAAGAAGTAGATGAGCGCGAGGATTGTGAATAAGAAATCTTCGATTGTGACGAGACCACTTGCGGAGAGGACAAGGATTACTGCGAGGATGTTTAGTTGCTGGAAGGAGAAGAATCTGGCGGCTGTTGAGGTTTCTCCGGTGGCGTGATGTTCTTCTTCTTTGGGTAAGGCGATGTCGTTGTAAGTCGGACCAACACCTCCAGACATTGTTTTGAGTTTTGTAATAATACTTTTATCTGAGAGAAGATGCTTTTTGAAAATGGGATAGGAAAATTTTTGGGTGGAGAGGAGAGATAAAAGAGAGTGAAGAATGGACACGTGGCGGATGAGAGGAGATTTGAATGGAAGAGGTTTAGAGACGTGGAGGATTCGATTTACAGACCATGTGTGTTTACCCTGTTGCTTAAGACCATCTTTATCCCTAAACTCCAATTAAAAGTTTCTTAATTTTTTTTCTTCTGATTAACAAAAAAAAATAAAAAAGCGCACCAATCACGGGACAATGCAAAAAACCCATCGCAAGCGGTCATCATCTCACGCTTTTGGAAACCGAATTTAAGGATTTTTGTGGGGCCTACAGGTTTAGAAACCCTCTGGTTGACCCCGATAAAAATGCTCTAAGATGGGGTTTAGTAAAATCTGGATATCCATAAATTTTGATTCAGTTTGTTTTAAAAATTAGGATATCTATTACTTTACAAAAGAAAGTAATTTTTTAATTTAATATGTGTAAAAGATAAATTAAATTACAAAATATTTTTTTAAAGCGGATATTTGATCTCATATATATATTTAGAAATTATATGTATAAATAATGTTATTATATTTTATGTAAGTTTTATAATATTTTTATTTATTAAATCTATTATTTTATTATGACAGCTTTAAAAGTAAATATTATTTTTAATTTTGTAAGAATAAAATAATATTATTTTATATAGTTCTAGATATATTATTTATTTTTAAAAAAAAAAATTTATTTATACTGATTAAATAGGATATTCGTTTAGAAATATTTAAAAAAAATTCGATATCAAGACATCGAATATCTAAATAACTACAGAGCAGATAAAATCAAATAATTGATTATTTTGATAGTATTAATCTCACTCCTCTTCTTTTCTCCACCCTCTGTTTACTAAAACTCAAGCACTGGAGTTTGAGAAATACTGGGAAGAATACAGCGATGTCCTTGTAGTTGTTGCAGTTTTGGATCCAAGATTGAAATTTCACTTCTTAAAATATCGTTTCTCGGTTTTTGATCAGTCTACTTGTAAGAGAAGGTTGGCTAATGTTCGTTCAAAGATCTATAAACTGTTTGGAGCTTACAAGAAAAACCAGAGAATCAGTAGTGCTGCAACAACTTCACAAGGAGAAATACCTGATGTTCTAGCCGATTATGGGGTAAGTTATGCTCTGTAGTCATTTCTGATAAGTGTTATGAATTTCTGATATCATATAAGTGATGTTTAACCTGTTTTTCAGGGATTCTACGCCTTCTTTTCTCAGAAAGCTGTTGGCAGTGACAAGTATGCTCTCGACATATAGATGAGCCATTGCTTGGAATGGCCCCTTACAAGAAACTGAATGTGTTACATTACTGGAGAGACAACTCAGCTCGGTTCAAAGAGTTGGCAACAATGGGACGAGAGGTTCTGAGTATATCCATAACAACTGTTGCTTCAGAATCTTCGTTTAGCATTGGTAGTAGAATCCTTAACAAGTCTACTTACTAATGTCCAAGCCTTGGTCTGTACAAGAAATTGGTTAAAATGGTCTCCTGAAATGGGTTAGTGTTGGTTATAATCTCTTCATATAATAAATTGCTTTTTTCCGTAGGTGATGAGTCTGTTGAGAAGACAGAAGAGGATAAAGAAGAAGAGGATAAAGAGAAGGAGAAAGAAGAAGAGAGTGGAGAGTCTATAGACTTGAATTGAGGGATGATTCTACACCTTACTCATTCAAGTAAAACTCGTTTACTTTCTTTGGAAATGAGCACTTTTGATATGAATACTTGTGATATGAGAGAACATTGTGTGGTGGCATTCAATACATTGAAATGTTCTAGCTATTGATCTGAAAATAGATGATTTAGTTTACTCTTGCAACTTGCAAGTAACTTGTTTGAGTTTGTGGGCTAATGAATCTCGTTTCTTGTTTTGTTTTGGATTCAGAAACTAGCATTTTCATTCACTTGCTGCCTCAGCTTGGTCTTCAGGTATCTCTTGGTCTTCTTCTCTTATTTCATAAACCATGATGATTTTGGTTTTGATGGTGAAAGTGCTTTGTATCTGAGATAAGATTGACTTTCTTCTCTGCTATTTATGCTCTCTACTTTGATTAGGTTAGGTTAATTAACATTGTGTTCTGCTTTGGTCATATTGAAAAGATGTTTTGAAGTTAGTCTTCTTTGTTAGATCTTTTCGCATTAACTCATATTGAAAAGATCGTTTTAAAGTCAAATTTTGTTATATGTCAGCGTTGTTAAAAATCTGCTATATGTCATGATTGCTATATTTTTTCTCATTAACTTGGGGTCAAAATCTTCTCACGTCTGGTATTTATATCTGCAAAAGTTTATGCTATATGTCATAATTGTTAAAGATATGTATCTTCATCTGCAATTGTCTTGAGAATTTGGTGAAAATCTGAGGTTGAATCTTCTTTTTTCTTTGTTGTTGTTGGCTGCAAATGAGAGGAGACAAAGTCACAAAGCTGGAACACAGTGAATTCATAAACAGTGTTGTTAAAAACTTAAGTCTTTTGAGATTGTTTCAGATTTTCAGATTTTTTAATGTTGTTTAAAGTTTCAAAATTTTACTACTCAATTTTGGATATTTCTATCATATTTAAAGGTTGTTTAATATTTAAATTGAGCTTAAATTGAATTTAAACAGATTTGGACCAATACTTAAATTGCTTATAAATGGGCGGGTTTGGGTTGTCCAGTTGGGTGAAGAGTGTTATTGGGTGTGGGGGTTGTTGGGTGTGGGCTAAATATGGGTGTGGGTGTTTTGAGCCCAGAAAAAAAAACGCCCAGTTGGGTTCTCGTTCGCGTGTTAATTGAATCCCGATTAGCTTGCGTTGAATTATTTTCATCAAAAGATATGCTTCATCTTGTTTTCCTTGGAAATTAGTCTTTGCCCGACTTTGACGCCGGTAATAGGCATTTGGGCAAAGCGTTCCTGTTGGAAAGATGATGTTGATGATGGATTAAAGTTTGATTGACTCAAAAGGGGTTCAGTAAAGCTGGCGTTCAACAGGCGGTCCGGCATAGATCCTTCTTGAGAACTGATTCAAATAATCTCAAAGTAATCGTATGGGGGAATAGCAGATTTCAGCTGTGGCGTCGGTTGATGTCTAAAGAAGAATTCCAGTGAAGCTTCCGACAACGGGGATAGCACATGCTGATGTTGTCGTGTCAATTTCTACAACCACGTTTGCAATGTTTGATCGACGCGTGTCACAAAGACAGAGAGCTGTGCTGCGCGCGTTTAAAGCAACTGAACATCACTTATTGTTTGGTTATTTGGCTTCAATTAAAATGTTTATTCCGTGCCTATCCCTAGCTAAAGTTATGAAAAATCACACTAAAGTAAAGGTTTGCTCTAAACCATTTAAAACAAGCTCAAATAATTTCTCATGTATCGAATCAGGATTTGTTAGCGTGAACCTATAATATTTTATTTTATAAGAAATTATTTTTAAATATTTTATATATCACTTTTATATATTTTATTCTCTATTTAAGGTTTTGAATAGAAAATAAGCTAAAATGGTAGATCATACACATAAGCGTACGATCAACTAGAGAGAGATCTCTTTCTCTCTTCTCCCTGTTCACACAACCATATCTTTCACATGTCTTTGTTTTTTTATGTAAGACTTATGTTTTCTGTTTAGCGGATCTAGCTTTGCATAGGCGAATTTTTTCGTGTTTCCAGCCCAAAATCAGATCAAATCTTTTTGTGTACTCTGTTACATCCCGATCTGCTTGAATTGGTTTATGTTTATCATAGGACATGCTTTGACTCCTTTCCTTGGAAATAAGTCTTTACCTGTCTCTGATTTTGTCGTTAATTGGCTTGTGGTAAAGCTTTCCTGTCAGAAAGGATGGAGATGATGATGGGTTATGTTCGATTCATTCAGCAAGGACTCAGCAGAGTTGGCGTTCTTATGAACGGTCCTACAAAGAATCATGTCGTTAATCAATCAGAGTAACCTCAAGGTTCTAATCCGAAGATGAAAGATGACCCAACAATGGCGTTGGTTGGAACGGAAGAGGATACCGGTGAAGCATGAAAATTCCGGTGACGGTGACGGCCACTGTCGATTATCGAGAAGGTGTCGTGTCACAATCTCCAATCTCGTGTGCAATGAAATGGACGTTTGTCATTAAGCGTGAAAGCGGTGGGATACGTGGAAGATTAATCGATCTGTATGTTTGGGTCAATTTGGGATAAATTGTATTCAGGTTGCATGGACTTTCAATATTGTTTCACCATGGAACTGTCTTTGAATTTTTCCATGAATGAAAAATGTTGAAAAAAATATTACCTACGATCCATTATTGTTTTTCCATTCAACATTTTTGTCACGTTAAAAAATTAATGTACTTTACTAAATACTAAAATAACAACGGATTACATGCAGTCTAAATTAACAAACAAAAGCAAAATACAATAACTTGGCAGTTCTTTTATTTTATTTTTAGTCCAATGGGCTAGAACATACATTGGTATCAAGTACAAAGCCCATAAACGAATAATGAAAACCCCAATACAAGAAGCAGCAAAAGAGATTATTGTGCTTCCATGTGTTGGCTTCTGAGTCTCTTTCGATACACGCATCTGAACATGTGTTTGCTATGCTTGAACCGACAACCTTGACCACCAGAACGCTTCTGCCACCGTGAAATCAAAACTTGCTTCTCTATCACTATCATATGTTCTCCGATTTACGGGACACCAGTGAAAGATG
The DNA here is from genome assembly GCF_000695525.1 of Brassica oleracea var. oleracea. Classification (NCBI taxonomy): domain Eukaryota; kingdom Viridiplantae; phylum Streptophyta; class Magnoliopsida; order Brassicales; family Brassicaceae; genus Brassica; species Brassica oleracea. The sequence continues at coordinate 13,279,361 of NC_027749.1, read as the reverse complement.
CCATCCATTGTATTTGACCAAAGTTAGTAACTCAATGGTTTAAATATGATAACAGTAAATTCAAAACAAATAACTAAAGACAAATATGACGATAAATTATAATAATAAACAAAATAAGTAACGGTCAATGAAATAAGGACAAGTAACAGTGAATGAAATAAATGAGTTAGCAAATATGATGTTTTAAAAGAACGAAAACATTGCGTTAAATTATGTATATATTATACCACGATTTACATTCATTTACAAGAAAACAGAATAACAAAATGGAAAAAATTCTAATATGTTTCCTCTTTTTCTTTGTCTCAATATAGACTCTATTCTTCTCTTGAGGCGTTTTAACGTCGAAATTTCTAATGGGCTTGAAGGAAACAAAATATTACAGGTCACTTGTAGTGAGAAAGGAGTATCGACCGGAGTTCAGTTTCTTGATTTCAATTCTAGTTTCCTAGTCAAATTTAGAATTTATCCAAAAACGTTGATATGGTGCAATTTGTGGAAGGTAAGTTGCTATTTTTTTGTTGTTTTTATCATATTTGTCTACTGCATATAATTGTTTTGGTACTAGTATTGATGCAAAACAAATCTTATTATCACTCAACATTCACAACTATTAAACTTAGAGTATAATTAATAGAAGGTTCTTAGGGGGGAGTTCTTAGCAGAATATAAGAAACCGTCTGTCAACTTCCGTTAAGTATCTCACCCTAAGAACCTCATATTAATCATGCTCTTATAATTTTAACTGTTTATAGTCTTTCGTTCAGGGACCTAATTGTGTGCACCATGTGAAATTTAACGCATTTGTTGGAAATGAGAAATTCATACATGATGTATGTGGCAGTAGGAAACCTGACGTGTGTTTCTGGCAAGCACGAGAAGACGGAGTATATGTACGCAATAATCCAACTGGTGCCTTTAAATTTATGTATAAGTGGGATATTAATTAACTTAATTTAACCATAAATTCTGTTTTTTTTGTTATAAACGTTGTCATATTAATTATATTGAAATAAAATCATAATAAATGTAGTATTTTAAGGAGACAAAACTTTGTTTAAAACCAAGATAATCGTTCTATCTAAAAATAGTTTATCTAGTAAAATTGTGATGTTTTCTTATTATCACAATATTTTGACTATACTAGCAGAAAACTACTAGTTTTTTTTTAATAGAAAAGCTAGTTCATATATAAATGTATTCGCAAGGATACATTTATATAAAACTCTCCCGGGTGAAGTGGACCGCTGCCTGACCAGGCCCAGGGGAATGACCCGCGAAGCGGGGAACCCCTGGATTATCAAAAAAAAAAAAGATACATTTATCCTCAGTTGATTTTTATAGCCAGTGTCGTGCCACAGTGTTGAAAAAAAAAACATTCACTTATGGCAGCAAAAAATAAATAAAGATCCAAGGGCATCATCTGTTGACTATTACCATTCATAATATAACCACTAGAATTGGAGTATATACAACGAAAGCAAGATAATAATTTTGATTAAAAACATGAGCCTATAATTAACAAATACATGAGTTTCCTAAGTAAGAAATAATGTAAACAACTGTTAAATAACTAAAATAATTAGATATTAGTGATTATAGGTCTGAATGCATTTTTGAAATATTAAAGCTAAAGTTAGTCAAATTTTATCTTTATTTGATTATGGCATAAAACATTGAGTAATTTAATTATTTTATCTTAAAATTAACTAGAATATTTAATGATGAATACTTGATTAATATTTTTAATAAATATAAAAAATCTTGTTGTATAATTACAATTTTTTTATTAGTTTAATTATTTATATGTTCTTCTCTATTAAAATATTTATTTTTATTTTTTGTTGTTGAGATTTTTATGATTCGTTTAGGGCAACCATAAATGCTCGCACGGTTCTGCTTATAGCTATATATGCCTCCATTATCCTTAGATAAACAAGTTGATTTTTATAATTGTATACTACTAAATACTTACTTTTTATTACTTGGAAAACGTTGGAATTCCTATAAAATTAATATAATGGCATTATTTTAGAAAGTATATCCTTAAACAACAATAATACTGGAAAAACGAAACAGATTAAATAACATAATTTGAATACAAATGTTTTCCACCAAGACAATAAATTTTTCAAGAAGATTATGTATTTATTTGTTGGGCCCCTTATTTGTTACTATTTTTTGTTAAAATATTTATTCCATTTGTTAGAAAAAAACAACTAACAAAGACAAAATCTAAAAATTTTAGTCAACAACTCTATGTTTCCATTATTTTTACTAATCCATAGATAAATTGTACTGAAGAGACAAACATTAAAAATCACTCCAGCTGTTGTTAGGGTACAACTAAATTAATGGGGGAAACAAATGCAAACACTGGAAATGAAAACACATTTGTTTACCAAGTGTCACTAGTTTAACTAGAAAGATCCTCTATCTATTTGTTTACCAAGTGTCACTAGTTTAACTAGAAAGATCCTCTATCTATTTGTTTACCAAGTGTCACTAGTTTAACTAGAAAGATCCTCTATCTATTTGTTTACCAAGTGTCACTAGTTTAACTAGAAAGATCCTCTATCTATTAAAAGAGAAGGATTACAACATTTTAGGTAATCATGTGTCATCACCACAATTAGTCTTAGAATCCTTAGAGAATTAGGTTGGTCCATCTAAATAAATAATAAGTTTTTTATTAAATTAACAATAAATTTATTATTAATGTTTTTCATTCTTTCCTTAAATAAAAATTACGGAATTGTTTATTGTGGCTATAGTATATATGAAAATTAATGATTTTGATAATAAAGATTTGATAAAAATTAGTGTATTCTTTATCATATTTGTTTAATTTCAAATTAATAAAATAAATTAAACAATTACATTAACCGTATAATAAAAATTTAGATTTTTCTGTGTATGTTATATTTGATTTTTTCTAAACGACTATAAATTACTAAAACTGTTAAAAGTCTCACATTCAAATTTTTGTGATCAATGATTTAATTTTTTTGTTATGATAAAATACAAATAATTACAATTTTTTTTGTTATGATAAGTGTAAAAGATATTATATATATATATATATATATATATATATTAAAATTAACCTATATATCATATAAAATATATAAATATTTTAATTTTGAAATTTACTTTGAAGAAATATTTTTGGTAAAAGCTATTGAACAAATATTGACAACTTAATATTTAAATTTTAAACTTAGCTTTGAATTTTTTAATAATTTATATATTACTAAAACTATTAATCACACAATGAAAATTTTGTTATCTGTGATTTAAAGTTTTTGTTATAAAAATATACAAATAAAAAAACATATGAGTAGAAAGCTTCGTTTAATATATATATGTTTTTTTACTCATAAAAAAACATATGAGTAAAAAACATATGTTTTTTTATTTGTATATTTTTATAACAAAATATTCATTAATCCAAATATTCACTTTTTCTATTTTATATGGTATATAATTAAATTTAAATGACATTAATATATATATATATATATATATGTTAATATATATATATATATATATATGTTAATGTCATTTAAATTTAATTATATATCATATAAAATTGAAAAAGTGAATATTTGGATTAATGAAATTTATTTATGTGGTCACATCAATTTAATTATATATGTAATAGTTATTGATTTTTTAATTATTTAATATATATTTATTATTTTATAAATATGTAAAAGAACATATAACACATAAATATAGTATATATAATGTATGTCCCACGCAAGGCACAAGTCTTAACCTAGCATTGTAAGTATAGTTTACAGGTCACAAAATCGAATGATGTTAAGAGGAAACCAATATTGAGAACTTCCTTATAACTTAAAAATCATGATTGTTTGGTGGACATCCAAAAATATTACAGTCATGACTCTGGAACATTCACGGCCAATAGAAGCACCATGAACGATCATATGTGCGTACATTTGTGGTTTTTACATGTCACATGTGAAGTTCCTCTTTAACAACAGCATCATAATCTCATCTTTCTTTAAAAATGAATATTATTTTACGCAACCAAAAACTTTTTTACAATTTCTACAACACGTGGGAACAGAAATTCACACAGTTGAGTTTAGTTAATGGAAAGAAAAACATAAATTTTACGCTTTCTTTGAGGTTCCATTCTCTGCAAAACCAAACGATAAGCGATCAAATTTTGAATGAAAAAGGAAGTAAAACAATACAATTTTGCGAGCAAAGAGAAAGATGCTATTATTTCGAATCTGCATATGAACATTGCGATTGTTACAACAAGTTGTAAAAGCTACGGCCGCAAGAGCTGTGAGTGAATTCTTTCGTTCTAACTACATAAAGCTTTAAAAAGCCAAGTAAACAACAATGCAATCTGGGTCAACTTTCATTTCGAATTGTAAGAGGGCTTTCATCGTGTAGTCTGTTTTACGACTTAAACGTTTTTACAACTTTAATCAGAGGGATTTTCGGTTTTTCCGATATACGGTTTTTACGTCTTGGTCAATGAAATTATTAAAATCAATTTATTTTGTCAAAAGCACAATGGTGTTATGTTAACCATCCTCGGCTAGACGTTTGACTTAAATTATCACGAGAAAACAATGTTTTGCTTATTTTTCTCGTAAAATCTCAACGAAAACTCTGATTACGACGAAACAAAAGATATTTCGAACAAAATCCAATCTAGAACATGAAGTACAATTGATATGACAACCAGAAGCTTGAGAGGCGATGCAAGAGCACGAAGAAGCTTGACGGGCGATGCAAGAGCCTCCCAAGGCGAAGCAAGAGCGCAAAGAAGCTTGATGGGTGATGCAAGGGCCTTGAGAGGCGAAGCAAGATCTGAGAAGCGATGCAAGCCTTGAGAGGCGAAGCAAAGAAAGCTTTGAGAGGCGAAGCAGTAAACTTTAAAAGCAAAGTAAGATCACAAAGAAGCTTGACGGGTGATGCGAGAGCTTAAGATCTGAAGCAAGAGCCTTGAGAGGCGATGCAAGCCTTGAGAGGCGAAGCAAGAGCCTTGAGAGGCGAAGCAAGAGCCTTAGAGGCGATGCAAGCCTTGAGAGGCGAAGCAAGAGCCTTGAGAGGCGATGCAAGAGCCTTGAGAGGCGAAGCAAGAGCCTTAGAGGCGATGCAAGCCTTGAGAGGCGAAGCAAGAGCCTTGAGAGGCGATGCAAGAGCCTTGAGAGGCGAAGCAAGAGCCTTAGAGGCGATGCAAGCCTTGAGAGGCGAAGCAAGAGCCTTGAGAGGCGAAGGAAGGCTTGAAAGGCAAAGCAAGAGCCTCAAGGGGCGATGCAAGACCTCGAGAGGCGATTCAAGACCTTGAGGGGCGAGTCAAAGAGGAAGAGGAAGGATGAGAGGCGAAGCAAGAGTGTGACGAAGGCTTGAGCTCTTATCAAGCAAACCTTACGAGTCAAGCAGCAGGTTTCGTCAGGCCTTTACAAGGAAACATAGCATTGAAGATCAGGTGTTCATCACATGAAAACATTGAGGACCCAATGAATTGACCTTCTATGATCAGCTAGATTTATAATTCACTTTTGTTTGTTTTTATGGAACAGTCACTACAATCTTGGTGTGACAAATACAAGCAACTGTGAAACAACATCAACGGGTTCTTCCCTGGATGCATGGTCTGGAAAAATACACATCAATGTATATGTATATGTGTTATATAGTTCACATATCATGCTTGTGCCATTTGGTTTTTGCAAGAGAACAATAGTTCATGATTACAAAACACTGATATACATAATTAAGGCTGTAATGTCACTCCACATTATTACGTTTTGCTCCTAAAATGTGTAAATATTTTTGAAAATTTTAAATACAAAATTTGTGGGAACATTCTTTAAATTTATTTTAAAATACGGTAGAAACTTAGTAAGATTATGATTAAATTCTCTGGACTAGAACTGGATTTTGAAGCAAGTAGTGCTCTGCATTTGTATATCTATCAAGGTATTATTGATTTTTTAAGATGTGTTTGTGCATATATTCACATGTAATGAATCCAATTCCAAAGAATGGCTTCTAAGACTTCCCATTGCATACTCTGAACATCATTTTTAATTACTAAGTCTCTCTACACATAATTTCTTAAAGCTCTACTACAAATCTGCGGTAAGTATATCTCTAATAGATATAACAAGTTGTATGGATAGGTGCATAAACAAAACAGACAAAAAAAATTCAAACTTAATTGCAAAAAGAAAAAAAAACAGAGTTATTGCTTATTGCAACAACAACAATATTGACTTCTATGTAATTTAAACAGATATGAAAAACATTGAGTATGCCTGATCCAAAATGTTGGATTTGTTTGAAATGGACATTGCATAACAGGAATACAAAGATTAAGAAAGGTTTGAAAAAAAGCCTCATCAAGTAGTAGTTAACATATATATATAAAGGTTTGAAAAAAAGCCTCATCAAGTAGTAGTTAACATATATATATAAAGGTTTGAAAAAAAGCCTCATCAAGTAGTAGTTAACATATATATATAAAGGTTTGAAAAAAAGCCTCATCAAGTAGTAGTTAACATATATATATTAAATAGCTAATATTTATATTATTCACTATACTAAAAAAAAATCTATTATATAGTAAAATTAAGTATATTGGCTAAAAATCCTAAATTGTATGTCAGGATAAAGTTTGTATATTTGTGATAAATCTTTCCAGTCACATAAATGGCTGCAAGCCTGAAAATTTATTAATAAACCAAATTAATAAGTATTACACAATATGTATCATCTCATAATTAATATAATTTTATAGAACATTTAATTTTAGGATCTATTCATTTTAAAAAGTTTTCATCATATTTTACTCTTCGCAAATAACATTGAAAAGGTAATAATACAATCTGTACTAATATAAGGAAAAAACTTGACCAACAATTTCATTTTATAATGAAAATGGTAATTCCAAATAATAAAAGAATAATGCAGTATATAAAATAAACTTAATCAGGAAAAATATCTATCGACATCAAGACTTAATATAACACTAGAACTTGACCCGCACCCCCGCGCGGGTGGTTGATTTAACTTATGTTCAACGTAAATTCATATACCGCTGGTTTTATAAAAATATCTCATTTATGTTTTTTATGTTTTGTAATTCACATATAGGGTAAAATATATTATTTTATGATATAGATGTTTGATAATAATTCTTATTATTTGTGCATAATATTATATTAAAAATTTTATAATTTAATACAATTTGATGTAATTGTACTATTCATATATTAATCTGTTGTTTATTTGTTAATTTATTTTAAAATGAAACTACATACTAAAATTTTAAATTTTTGCATTAGTTTTCTAAGAATTATTATTAATTTTATGATATATTTTTTTTCTTGAAAATTGAACTCTCGAAATTTTTATATTGACTAAATTAAATAGGGTTTAAAAAGTATTTGATATAATATATAGTTATATACTATATATTTCAGTTTGTGTTTTTATTTTCACCATAAAGAAACAACAACTATTATAATTAATCAATTATAAATTGATTTTAAATACAGTGGCAGAATCTGTAAATAAAAAAAATACAAAAAGGAAGTATTTAATTATTGTAAATGTAATGGCTAAATATGTAAATTAAAAAAAAAGTAGTTAATCTGTTATTTATGTTTCCAAACAGTTCTTGTTTTAATTTTTATTCATGTTTCCAAACAATACCAAAATGTACTTCAGTTTTAATAATATAGATATCTAAAAAATAAATTACACTATTTAGTTATTCTCAAAATTATAAATCAACAACATACAAATGTTTAGTAACAGCATTAATATACTTCTAATAACAATATAATAATAAAAGTAAAAAAAAATCAGGAATCTAGGAAACCAGACATAATGTTGGAGTGAGCTAGCCATTATTTATGAAATAAACACAAAGACTTACCAAATAAATAATGTCAGTATACTCAATAAACAAGACATAAATAATAGAATGGCAAAAAAAAATGATGTCAGTATACTCAATAAACAAGACATAAATACGAAATATCCAAGGTTAAAATTATGTTAAAAAAAATATATCCAAGGTTAACAAACACGCGCCTGTTCAAAACCTCTTCCACGTTTTTTTCAGGATTTCATATTTGAGCATTTGTTTCAATTGGTCTGTTACAAATTTGAAACATTAAAAATATAACTTTTAACTTCAACTAGTTTGAAAATATTATAATTTATATATAAGGGTGAAACATCAAATATAGTTGATGCTTTATTATTGCATCATCCAGTGAGTTGTTTAGTCAAACATATGTAAAATAATTTAGACCATTACAAAACTGACAAAAATAAAGTATTAGTTTATTTTGATTGTAAAAACATTTAAAACAAACATATAGACTAATGTAAAATTGATTAAATTTAGTTTTATTTTTTAAGAGTAGAAAAGATGACTTAACTAATATTTTAATTTTAGAAACATTAAATATATTACTTTTAACTTCAAATAGTTTGAAAATTAGTCGTAAAGTTTCTATAATTGTTGTAAAAATAACTGATGAATATTTAGTAATAACAAATACTTGTGGAATTATATATGTAATTATCACATTAACTTCATCAACACATATTATGCATCTTCTTCGGCCACTTCTTATTTTTCTCATTATTATTATGTTTTTTTATTAATGTTTTGCTAATCTTTTACTAATTTTTTACATATTTTTTGCTAAATATTTAGTAATAACAAATGATTGTCATACTTGCATGAAGATTGTAAGTAATGTTGCTTGTCTTTAGGTCCAAGTATTTGTCTGTAGCTGTCAAAGATTTATTGTTCCGTTTGGTTCATGTAAGCCTAAGATAATACATCGCGATATAAAGGCTGCAAATATTCTCATTGGCGATAGCTATGAGGCAAAGGTAGCAGATTATGGGCTCACTCGGTCTACTTTGGACTCTGATTCCCATATTTCAACTCGTATTATGGGAACATTCGGGTATGTGCTCTTACTAAATTTAACTATGCGAGAAACCATAAACATCTATTGACTCGTGATTTTTTTTTGTTACAGGTACTTGACTCCTGATTATGCTACTTTTGGACAACTCAGTGAAAAGGCAGACGTGTTGTCCTTCAGAGTGGTGCTGCTCGAGTTGATAACCGGACGCAAGCCTCTGGTTAGATAGCGGTCTTCTGCTGATGATGATGATGTTTTAGTTGATTGGGTTAGTTATCTCTTGTTTTCCTTAAACACTCAATTCCTCAGTTTTTGAATAAGTTTCTAAAGTTCACCAAATTCTAGGCAAAGCCTCTGATTGTACAATCTCTAAAGGATGGCAACTTTGATGGTCTTGTTGACCCGCGGTTAGCGGATAGCTTGGATGCCAACGAAATGATGAGAATGGTTTCTTGTGCTGCTGCTAGTGTCCGTACTTCAGCGAAACACCGCCCAAAAATGAGCCAGATACTGTTTTTTTTAATATATGAAACCTTTTTTGCAGAATTTAACTTTGTGACTTGGGGTCATTTGCAGATAGTTCGAGCTTTTGAAGGAAATTTGTCTTTGGATGACCTAAATTAAAGGAGTCACTACAAGAAAACATTGATATTGTGACTACAATTGGAACTATGGTTGGTAGTTGCAAAGATGTGATAGTAACTTCTAACCGATTTGCAATTAATATGCAACTATGTGTAATGAGTTGCACATTGGTTGCAATTTTGCGAATAAAACATGTAGTAACTCTCTTGCAACTAAATTATGTAGTCACAATTAGTAATAAAAAGAGCAACATTTGTGTAACTAAAATCTATAGTCTTAAATGAATAGCTATAAATCAGTCACTTATATAATTTAAATATCGTAGTTGCAAAATAGTAGCTACATTTTTGTTATATGCTTGTGACTCTAATCAAAAGTATATCATTTTTTATTAGTATGTGTACTAAATTTGTGACTATTTTGCGACTTCTGACTACCAGGAGTGACAAATTTGTGACACTTTTTGACTGTACTAAAAAGAGTAACAATTTAGTAGCTAATCATTGGTATGGAAAAACATATCACACAAAGTTTGTATGTACTGAGATTGTAAGCGTTTTGCTACTAAAAACTCGGTAGAATCACTAATTTGTGGCAAATTTTCACTGAGCTGTGTGGAAACAATTTCAAGTGATGTGTAGTTTAATGGCTATGACTTATTTTCACATGTAAAAATAATTCTCATGTCAGAATATAGTAAAAATATAGTTGTTATGTTTGCTACATATATATAAGTACAATTATTTTGTGTCTTATTTGCAACTTCTAAAAAGTAATTTAGTCATAAAGTAGTAGCAACTTTTATTACTATTTTGCCACTACTGTCATATTTATTTTAATAATTGTCTAAAATACATTATTTCACATTTGGTTTACTATATAATTTTTTTTTTGATAATCCAGGAGTTCTCCGCTTCGCGGGTCATTCTCCTGGGCCCGGTCAGGCAGCGGTCCACTTCACCCGGGAAGGCTTTACCTGGACTGGATCGAATCCAGTACCGCTTTGGTGTCCAGAAGAAGTAGGGTAGTTTCCGCATGGGGAGAGAATCGAACCCGGATGGTGGTTGCCACCACAGGCCGTCCTGCCACTTGGACTACCTCGTCCGGACTTGGTTTACTATATATCATTAGAGAATAATGTAAGAAACCCAAATATGAGTATATCTTTTTATAAATTTGAGTTACTAATAAATTTTAAACATTCACAAATATTCACAAACATGTATCATCCATTTGTATTACATTCATGTATTCATGTATAGTAATTTTGATTTGGCTTAAATTTATTCAGTTTGATTGTCTTACACTAATGATTCAAGTTATTTTTATTTAATATACAATCATATACAATCATGTCTTCTTGCATATAAGTTTTAAAATCAAAAGGAATAACATTTAGAGTTTAGAGTTTCTTTAGCTACTAATTTGTGACAGCAAAACAAATAAAAGTTAGAAAGTAGTTGCAAATAGTTATTACTACTTTGCCACTGCAATCGTATTTGCTTAAATAATTATCCAAAATACCATATATTTTTAAATTGTTTTACTTTATATCTTTAGTAGATAAAAGAAGAAACCCAAGAGTGATTATATCTTGATAAATTTGTACCATCGATAGAATTTGGACATGCACATCTTCACAAAACCCATGCTACCCATTTGTAATACATTCATGTGCAATGATTTAGATTTGGGTTTTAAAAAAAAATCAATTAGATTATTCTACATTAGTGATTTGATAAGTTCTCAAATTGATATGTAATCATGTCTTCTTTTATATACAAGTTCTTAAAAGCATATAAATGATATTTACGGTTTAGGGTATTGTTAGCCAACTAATTTGAAACTGTAAAACATGATGGGTTACAAATAAGTTGTAGATTTTATTTTATTTTTCTTTTACAATATGTCATTATTTTGCACTATTTTTATTTAACAAAATTATTTTAATAGAAATTATAATTCCAAATGTTTTTATATATTTTGTGAATTTATAAAACTTATTTTTATTTGCTTTTAAGGGGTGCTAAAATTTTGGAATTAGAAATAATTATGATCCACACCTATACTATTTTAATTAAGATAAGTGAAATTTATATCTGAATATTTTCTTAAAATTTTAATTTTAATTTTTTTTGTTATAACTGCATAGTTTAGTTTTTGATCTAAATTATAAATAGAAGATGCAACTTTATTTTTGTGATATATGTTTGTGTTTGTGAAAAATAATTTAAAATATATACTACAAAGTTTTATGGAGTAAGAGAAAACAAATATATGATTTAACAAAACATGAAGTTATTCTCAAAAATGGTAGAAGAAGAAGACCAGACATGTTGTTGACTATAACATTATTTTGTTCGAAAAAGTCATAAATGTTTAAAAATATGGTTAATGTTAAGAATATTTACCATTAACAATATAGAAATAAAATTTCTATGTATATAAAAATGAAAACAAACATCTACGCGGTTGCGCGGATCAAGATCTAGTATATATATACTATTAAAAATGAAGTACAAATACGAACTAACCCGTAAAACATCCTTTTAATTACTTCTAATGCCACTCATATTTCTACTCTTAACCATTATTAATTTTAATAAATGAACTTACAAACAACATAATAAATATCAGTTTCCTTAAAAATTGTATTAGTTACATCATGTTACCTAATATTTAGCTAACAAAAAAAAATTGCAATTTTTCTTTGCCTAAAAAATATAAAATATAAAAGTAAAAATATGAACGTTTTTGGATCAAAGGAGGAACCACTGTGATCTAGAGCTATACCCTCAAAAACATAAATTATGTGTACGTTAAGTAACCTTTGTTGAAATATTTTGCTCCAATGAACTTCTTAATAATTTTTTTTATGATATAGACTATAGTAGCAAAACAAGAAATATAAACAGACTAAGGATGTAACAGTAAGAGAGAAGATGTGAACCTGTTGCAAGGAACCTCACGGTGGCAACTGCCTTTCCACCTAACCGGAACACCTCCATATTCTTCATCGCTGAAGCTTTTTGATTCAGGCCACACACCCTCAACGACATACATATTTTAAATCTTCCAAAGTTATTTAGAACATATATAGAAAACGCCCGGTTTACATATCATATTAACATGTATATAAGTGAAAACAAAACCCATGCGGATGCACAAATCAAATTACAATATCTAATTAAGATAGAAACATAAAGATACTTAATACCATTTTTATACATACTAATTATAAAATTACCTAAAAATTTATAAACAAACAGAATAAAATACTTATTTTGTAAATGTTTATCTCAGTGCATGAACACGAGAGATTTACCTAGTATAAAACGGGAGAATTACCTAGTATAAATTGAATACTGAAGAAAAGAAGAGAAGTTGCAGATAGCAGTCTAAGACCAAGCTTAATCATAGATAAGGAATTATACAAATCTATTTCTTATGGTCAGAGTTTTGTAATTCTAAAATATGTATTAAATTATATAAGTTAATATTTGATAAATTAGTGAATCAGGAAATTAATAAATTTCTCTTGTCTCAGGTTTGAACTTTTCAAAATATGACAAAATTTAGCAAAACAAAAGTATTTTAAGACTCTTCAGAAAAATATAAGATCATATTAAAATCATAAATTTATGACTATCTTATATATAAGTTTTATAACCTTAAATGAACGTAAAACAAATTTTTTATTTTTTTATTTTTCTATAAAATGAATTTCATTTCTAATATTAGTTTTCATTTCAATGTTTCAAATAATCTAATAAAATAGATGAAATTCAAATCTAAAATTTATTAATCAATATGTAATATCGTAAACTAAATATATTTTTATTTTTTAAATAAAAATATAATTTTTTTAAATAATTTATAATTTATAAATTAATAAATTATTGATACTATTAATTTATATAGAGTTTTAGTTTTATAATCAAAACTTTAATTGGAAATGTTAGTGGGAAATCAGCTAAAGCCCGGCTAAACGAACCTAGGCCTGTGAATAACTTATTATCCGTCTGTCTTTACGGCCCATTTCCTTGCAAAAGAAAAAGATTAGAAATACAAAACTTGTGTGTTTGCTACTTTCTCATTCAAATATTCCACATAGGATAATTAAGATTTCCATTTTATCCATTTTATTTAGTTTTTCTAGCTAATGGACATGGATTGGTCCTGATGAAGGTGAGGGAGCGAGTTGTGTCTTAAGATTCTTCGAAGCTACACAGACAACAACTGTAATAAAATTTTGAAGCTGCCCATGGCCATGGCCTTTCAGATTATAGCATCTTCTTCACCAACGATTACAAAGTCTCACCTTCCCCCTTCTTACAAAACTTCGAAACCTTATCTCTCTTCATGTTTTTCTCTCCTGGGTTCTTCTCGTTTCTCTCCTTACATTGGTCTAAAGCACATGGGCATCTCAATCTCGCCGAAATCTTCAAACCCAGGTCTCTAATTTCTCTATATCACCACAAAGTTGATTCCTTTTTTTTGTGAAAATATGTTCAGTTTGTGTAATTTGTTGTGCAGAGAAGAAGAGAAGATGTAGTAAGGGTATGGTGATTCGTGCGTCTCTGTTTGGAGTTGGAGCACCTGAGGCTTTGGTTATTGGTGTTGTAGCTTTGCTAGTCTTTGGTCCTAAAGGCCTCGCAGAGGTTAGTAGTGTCTTGTGTAGATTTCTAGACGATTATTTTGGTTCTTAGCTTCTTTAGGGTTTAAGCAACTTATTGAATTGGTACTGTTTAAGTTCGATATGGATGAGCTTTTGTCTTAATCGAGTTTGTATCGCTATGGTCCGTGCAGGTAGCTCGAACTCTTGGGAAAACACTGCGTACATTTCAGCCCACGATTAGAGAGCTACAGGTTTGTTTTGATCTCAAAGCTCTTAGGAAATGAAAAATGAGTTTTTATTTTTTTGATTTGCTTACATTGACTTTTTCTATAGGATGTTTCAAGAGATTTCAAAAGCACCCTTGAGCGTGAGATTGGCCTCGATGAAATCTCAACACCAAATGTATACAACCAGAACAGAATGAACACTGGTACTACTCCTCCTCCACCACCAACACCAGTTCCTAGCACTGAAGATCCTGTGACTGCAAGTGACCCCAGTGAGTGGTCTATGTCTACTTTGAGATGTTAAATAAGTAGTTTCATTTGTCTAGACACGAGCTGTTCCATGCATGGGCTAATATGAAGGTGATTTTCCTTGAAAATAAGAAGCAGATGATGCTCAATCACCAAAAGCTTACACAACCGAGGATTACCTCAAGATTACAGAAGAGCAGCTCAAAGCTTTGTCTCCAGGTGAAGCAGGCGATCAAACTCAGACTCAAGAAAAGCTACAAACATCTACCGAAGAAAGCCAACCCAAAGGTAAAGTGAATGAACAGCAAATCAAGAACTTTCTCATCTCTTAAATTTAAATCGGTTTGTTGCAGGTACATCAACGGCAACATCCCCTCCAAGACAAGATTGAAAAACACCAAAAACTGACTTCGGGAGGGATTTATTTTTTGATCTGCCAAAAGAGATAAAGCTATTAGCTCTCAGGACATTTTCACAAAATATTATGTGCAATCTTTAATATGGATTCAGAAAATGACTCATTTCTGTGTTTATGTTCCATTAGTTGCCTTCTTAATGATAAATGACGCAGACTCGTAGAGGCACGGAGATGAGAAATATTTTTGTTTCCACCAGCATTGCCGAGACTTTCTTAACCAGGGATGGGATTGTTTTACGTAGTTGATCTTGGCTTCTTCACGCAGAAGTGTTACAACCTATGCACTCGTTTCGAGTCCTTGTTTGTCTCACCAATATCCAAGTTATATGCTGACCAGAGAGCAGGCCACACAGCCTAGAAAATGTTTCAGGCTTTACACAGAAAATTTCCTTAGTTCAATTACGAATATTTCCTTGTGCAGCTCCAGTACAAGCATCTGAGAGTTTTTGTTTCTTCTCTAGATAATCTTTAGAAGTTGGTTCGTATATGTGCCAAAAAGGTAGATTCAGATGGATACAATTTTCAATTTTCTTGTGTGTTTACTGAAGAGTAGTGTAGATTTAGATAGTTATTCCTATGGAGTTAATTTAATTGCCCTAAACATCTAATAGAAAAGACTTGAGCATCTAAGACTTAAACATCTTAGTATCTTGATGTGATCAAAGCACAACCTTAAATGCCCTAAGCATCTAATAGAAAGACTTGAGCAATGAGCCGTAGCCCGTTGTCTAGGTTAGTTCCGAAAAGTACCAGATAGAAAAGCAATTGCACTTTCGCTCACTAAAAGTTCTGATGAAATGAAAACTTTGGAAGTCTATGTAAACCTAATATTTAAATCTAACATAATAATACAATAACATGAAAATTAGTATAGATCCAAGTTATAAGGATTTTCATTTTCTAAAATCAAAAGCTTAAAATTTTGAATATATAAGTGACAAACATGGACTTGTTATATATTCGAAGAAAGCATTTATTCTTTTATTTAAATTAATCAAAATGTATAATTAGTGATCTCCATAGTTATAAGGTTTCTTAGAAGACAACAGTTGAGTCGTTATCGGTTGAAGCATCCTTCACATCTGAAGAAGACTGAACTCTTTTTGTAGCTTTCTCGGCCTATCCATTAAATTTAAAAAATTATCAAATATTAATTATATGGATGCAAACACTAAAAAGGGAACAACAACGTTTTTTTTTTCTTACCTCTTCATCCCAATTTGTAAAGATGGTGACGAGTGAAAGACATATAACTTGAACAACCATTGCGAATATGATTCCAAGCCAAAGCCCCTTCAAGTCAAATATGATTAGTACATTTTTATTTGTTTAGAGTTAAAATTAATCGGTTAATTTGGAGAAACGAAATCTGAAATATGAGTTTATTTAATATTAATTTACCCGACCACGAAAGTGAAAGTGAAAACCAAGTAACAAGCCGGAAGGTAATCCAAACAAATAATATGATCCAAGATTCACCAATGCTCCTATCTTCTGCAACCCACATCCTCTGGCGACCCCTATCAACCATTAAAATATCAACAAAATAAATAGTGATAACCAGAGTTAACCACGTGCCAGTGATTGCAAGCAAAGGGGAAAAATGAACCTGAGAGAACACATTGAATACTGTCTATGAAATTGCCTAAGGCGAGAATCGGCATCATCGAGGCTATGTAAGTGACTACTTCTGGTTCACTACTGTAAGCCATTCCCCATAGATTCCTTACCAATATCAAAATCAATCCAATCACTATACTTTCTACAACTGCTAAGCAAATGACCACATGCACTGCAAGCTTAGCCACTCTTGGATTTCCTGCTCCTAGCTCATTTGATACCCTGGTGCTGCAAGGATTTTAAAGGAAATTCAATGTTTTGTGTAATAAGTTTGATGTTTACATGATTTAGTTTATATATGTGTACCTTGCAGCGCCACTAAGACCAAACGGGATCATCCAAACTATTCCTGATGTATTAACGCTGCACATGAATATATTATTACTCAATTTTGTCACGCCAAAATTTAGTTAAATACTCTTAAATCCGGAAGATAAGAATATTGTATTGTTTTGTCCAAAAAAAAAAGAATATTGTATTATATACTTTGTTCTTACCAGATTGAGAGAACAGAAGTTTCAATAACTGGGTTTGGAAGAAGACCAGATAAGAGAACAACAAGCTCATAGGACCACATCTCCAAGCTGCACTCAAACAACATTATATAAGAAAAATAAATAAGAATTGCTAGTTAAGAGATCCCCTGTGTAATTGAGTCATTTAAAAGTCTCTCTCTTTTCTTTTTTTCTTACTTACCAGACCATAAGTGCAGAAGGAATCGCTAGTCTCGTAAAAGGGATGATGTCTCGTAGAGCCTCCTTAGAAAAACCGGTCCAAGTCAGTGAGCAAGAAGACGATAGCTTGACGTAGGAGAACAGGAGAAGGGCATTCAGCCAATACGAGATAGAGTTAGCCACAGCAGCTCCCTTAAACCCTAAACTTGAGTTCAGAACCAAGACCCAACAAAGGAGGATGTGAAGACAAGTGGTGATTCCAGAGCAGAGGACCACAGGAAACACATTGTTCTGTGCCTGTAGAAACCTGTTTAAGCATTGAAGTAGACCGTAGGCAAAGATGCTTGGGATCATGAATGTTGCATAGGAGCCAGCGAGTGAAGCAATGGATTTGTCTTGCCCGAAGAAGACGAGGAAGTGCTCTGTGTTATACCAGATGATGGAGAGAGGAACAGATAGTAGTGTAAGAACAAACATTGCTCTTTGCATTTGTATCCCCAACATTCCGTACTTCTTCGCTCCGTACGACTGGCCACAAAGTGTATCTAACGCACTTGCTGTTCCCATCTGTTCATGAGTAAATGGAGAAAGGTCAGTTTAGTATACTTTTCTTGCTTTACGAATAATCAGTCAACGCAATTTGTTAACTCTATCTAATTTGCACATTCAAAATTTGGATCTGTTGACATCATTCACTTTGACAGTGATGGGTTTTAAGTTTAGGTAGGAAAAGAAAAAGAAAAACAACATATCTAAACGTCTTCAATGGTACACATAAATTTATTCTATATTTCATGTTAAAATAGAATAACTCTATTATAGGAGTTGAATTTGTTTCAATAGTCCACTCTGTGTAAAAGAGTTACTCTATAATAGAAAACAACATTAAGTAACTCTATTATAGGGTGAACCATTGGAACAAATTCAACGCTATAATAAAATTTTATTTTAATGTGCACTATATAAGAAATTTTTGTGTGCGATTGGAGATGCGTGGACCAATTCAAGAAGATTTTGTTGGCGTTTTCAAATTTCCATAAAATGACATATATGTTCTTATTTATTAAATTCAATTGAGTTTAGGTAGGAAAAGAAAGAAAGAAAAACAACAGATCTGAGCAATCATTCAAGAAGATTTTGTTTACTTGGCGTTTTCACTTTTTTTCCATAAAATGACATATATTTTGTTATTTATTAAATTCAATTGAGTGGCAGAAAAGATGTCTACGCGTTTGATATTCAACCAACGTGGCCTGATTAGTCCATTAAAGCTGAATACTAGTATATTATATATTTTTTGGAAGTCAATATCTCCAGTTACCTTATCAAGTTCTAATTTCGACCTTTATTCCTTATTTCCTACGTAAAGATTTTAAGAAATTAAGATACATTATTTAGCAAGAAATCAATATGAGAGTGAATGTGAGGAAAACTTACGAGAAAGCTGAAACCGGTGACAGATGCGAAAGAGGTGGCTAAGGAGGCGGTGGAGAGAGGAAGAGAGCCAAGATGGCCGACGAACATGACGGAGATGACTTGTAGACAATACTGAAGAAGACTCACGCCCATTAGTGGACCCGATAGCCATAGTTGCTTCTTCACTTCTTCCTTCACACTACTTTTCTTTTCTTGATCTTTGAGAAGAGGCCATGACAACACATCCTCTCCTCTTCCCCTCATTTTTATTTATGCAGAGAAATAGCAAATGATATTGACGGAGTAACAACTTTCTTGCCTAGTTTTTAAGGGGTTGTCCATGTGCGACGTGTGGGGATTAGTAATTTTATACTGTTAACATTAAATAGGTCAACTGTAATATCGCGTTACAGAGGACAGGTAGAATAGTGATATATTTATAAATACTCTCCACGTGCGGTGCGTGGTGATTAGTTAATTATGTATAGGTGTTGTGTTCAAAAAAAAGTATAGGTGTTAACTGTAGTATCCGATTAAGAGAAGGACATGCAGCATAGTGATACAAATGTAATAACCATGCCACCACTCAGATTTTCGACTATATTTTAATTTATCTGATTTACTAGTTTAAAATTATTACACAACATTAACTTTTAATCATGTACTGTACCATTAAAATGTTACTTAAATTTTAGGATAACTTAATTACTTCATAAAAATATTTTTGAACTCAGCATCTATATATATATAGATATATAAATATTTGTCTCTCTCCTGTTGCGCCACCTCAGCATCCATGTCAGAAAGTTGAGTCCTGAGAAGCCGACACGTGTCCCTTCTATTAATACTTTGCGTTCATTTATAGAGTGGGCTGCTGCTTTCAGTTTTGTTATAGAGTTGAACCGAAACTGAAAACATTATCGAAGCCCAATATTGACAATCTTGCAATCATCTATTTTTAAGGTTCATGATATTCTTCAAACTCTGATTTGTTAAACCGACCATGGAGTTTCGGATAGGTTATGAGAGACGAATTTTACGGCCAATCTTTGGTAAGAGCTGTCATTTGTGTCGATTTGTCTGTATTCCTTCTCGACGGCAAAGGGAAACCGGACCGTTAAGGGATGCATTCAATGTTGCCATTGACAACCTTCTTAATTACCCACCCTTCCATGTTTTCTCATTCAATGAATATCTTTTTTCTTCCAGTCAGTGAATCTTCTGCTATAAAAGGTGAGCTTGGAACCCGTGAACATCATCATTTCATTCCACACAACCATAAAAAAAATTCTTTGAGCAGAATGTGAAAGAAGAAGGAAGAGAGGCGTACATGAGTCTCACTGGAAGAGCCTAAGCTTGATGGTCCAAGTTCGCCAGAAAATAAATTGGAAGCTCAGGTCTCGAACCTTGATTTGGTTGGTCAGACTGTTGTTCTCAAAGAAGTCGACGAGAGTTACAGGAGAGTTACAGGTCGGGATCGACATCTGAGTCAAATCT
>NC_027749.1:13241249-13256112 GCF_000695525.1 Brassica oleracea var. oleracea | reverse complement strand
GAGAGACGAATTTTACGGCCAATCTTTGGTAAGAGCTGTCATTTGTGTCGATTTGTCTGTATTCCTTCTCGACGGCAAAGGGAAACCGGACCGTTAAGGGATGCATTCAATGTTGCCATTGACAACCTTCTTAATTACCCACCCTTCCATGTTTCCTCATTCAATGAATATCTTTTTTCTTCCAGTCGTTGAATCTTCTGCTATAAAAGGTGAGCTTGGAACCCGTGAACATCATCATTTCATTCCACACAACCATAAAAAAAATTCTTTGAGCAGAATGTGAAAGAAGAAGGAAGAGAGGCGTACATGAGTCTCACTGGAAGAGCCTAAGCTTGATGGTCCAAGTTCGCCAGAAAATAAATTGGAAGCTCAGGTCTCGAACCTTGATTTGGTTGGTCAGACTGTTGTTCTCAAAGAAGTCGACGAGAGTTACAGGAGAGTTACAGGTCGGGATCGACATCTGAGTCAAATCTAGAAAGGAGAGCTTTGATCGATTAAGGAGGTATGAGTGAGATTCGCGAATCTCTCTCAAGCTGACTCAACCGAATATGGATGTGCTTACCACGGAGATAAAATCGTCGGAGGAATACAAAAATTAGCGACGAGAGACGCATTGGGATCGACTGGATTTTTGACCATCCGGTAAGTCGGGCCTCTATAGACATGACAACAACGGAGTCGCTGATATTGTAATCGCAACAAAATCAGATAAGGAATAAGAAGCTTAGCTTAATTCAATCTCAAATGGAGACTAAAGATTGTTGGAGATGATTAGATTTGGAGTTCTGTTGAGACAAAACAATGGCAACAGATTTGGTGCTAAGATGAGCTTGGAGGTTAACGAAGATGAGGAAAAGATTAGGTATGAAGAATAGAGGAAGACGATTGCTCAAAAAAAAGAATAGAGGAAGACAAAGGAGATTTTGTTTGATTCATGGTGTCGAAAGAGAAAAAAAAATTAGGTTAGAGTTGGTCAGGTAACTGTTAGTGGACCTCGGCTCTAGCTTTATTACAGCAGTCCACTCGAAAGCCCACTTCTAAATACCTGCACAAAGATGAGTTTGTTAATTTTGTACGTGAAAATAGAAAAATAGGATGCAAGTCATACGAGTTTACGAACTTTAAAAATATATGTTTCTGTTTAAAAGATATTTAAAACATATAGGTCGTACTTTCATAAAGCACATATATGTTTTTTTCCTTAAAAGATATTTAAAACATGTTCACATTTCATCAAATCAAAGTCTACGAAAATTTTAAATAAGTTAATATGTCAGTTTTTTTTTAAATCATTAAAATCAAACCAACAAAATATTAAGAAAAACCACAACAGATAATTAAAAAACATATAAACCAGATATGACAAAAAAACATAAGAACAAAAAAAAGAAAAAAATTTGTATTAATATAAACAAAAAGATTCATTCAAATAAATGTATTAAAAAAACTCATGAATTCCAAAACAAAATTAACCATAGATTCTATACTGATATAATCATAATTGTTTTATATATTTGCACTGCCAGAAGTATAGATGTAATACAAAAAAATGACAAAATAAATAAAAATATAAATAAATTAAGATAACCTAAAACAAAACTAATCGATAGATATATATGCAACACCAAAATAAGTTTAATTATAAAATTTAGTTAATAGCAACAAGATTGGATTGAGTTCCGGACATTAAACAATTTAACACATAAAATAAAAAATATAACAACAATTATAAAAACAAAAATAATAAGAAAATTATTCCCGCGTAGCTCCATTAAAAATATATATTTGAAATTTTGAAATTGTTTTTGGAGATGTTCATAACACGAAACAATTGGTTTTGATTCGTACTCCATTATATGTTCATCTTTTAAATAATAATAGCATAACTATTATATATAACTTTTATATAAACATAAACAAATCATCTTTTTAAAAATGTATTCATCTTTCATATTTTTTTTTCAATTTCGATATTTTGATGTTTTCATTGAATTACAGATAAAGATAATATACTATCATCAAATTCAACACACATTATATATCAAATAATTTAATAAAGTAGGTAAAATTTAACTAATATATAGTATCATAAAGTTATTTTTTTTTGAACAACATAATCAATTATTGTAACATAAGCAAAATATATATTATCACATATAATCTCTCCTCACCTATAACTTTATAAAAGACAAAACTCATTATCATATACATATCTCTTGGAAATGAAAAATTAAAACATAAAACACAAAATCATACAAAATAATAACCTAGATCACAAGTAAAGTATATCCCGCCCGATCCTAGTATATATATATATATATATAAAAGTACAAAGCATAATAAATACCAAATGTTTAATCACATACGATTAATCAGACATTTAACTATTAAAACTTATATTACATTCCTCTTTATATTATTTATCTTACTTTTGTGTCATTCTATTTCTGTTCAAAAAATATATAATAGTCATCATATCATGCATTTAGTAACAACATCTAATTTTTGTATATGTTATCATTCATTTTTGAAAAATAAAAGTAAAAAGAGAGAGAAAAATAGTAACAGCGTAATCAAAATTTTAGTTGAACCTTATAATATATTTTACAAAAATATTATAATATATATATAAGGGTGAAACAGATAAAAGTTGATGTTTTTATTATTCCATCATCGAGTGAGGTTTTTAGTCAAAATATGTTAAATATTTTAGACCATTGCAAAATTGACAAAAATATTTAAAACAAACATAAGCCACATTTGAGAGGCTTTCTACAGCTTTGGTTTAGAGCACACTTGTAGATTTAAAGTTCTGAGTTTCTTTTTTCTATGATTCTTTGGGTACATAAACATTTTATCGATAAACAAATTTAACATTTTATCAAAAAAATCGGAAAAATAAAGTATTAATTTATTTTGATTGTGAAACATTTATAAAACAAACATATACTAATGTACAATATTATTAATTGACTAAACATCAACATAGACTAAACAACTCCCTCGATGACTTAACTAATATTTTAATTTCAGAATTTATTGGATTCATTTTTTAATTGAATCCCACTAATAGAGTGCATGATAAAATATTATGATTAATATTTTAATTTGATTGAAAATTTTCATATAAAATTTAGTTAATAATTAAATATTCAATCGTATGATTGGATGAGTTTTTTTTTTCTTGAACACAATGGAATGAGTTAAATTGATGTTTTTATAACTATAGTCTTCGGTGGGGGTTTTTTAAAGCATGTAAAATATTGTTCATAGTTGAAAACCATGTTTAAATGATAATTTAACTAATTTTGAATGTCAAAAGGTTAAAAACAAACGTAGACCAATGCAAAATAGTTTAATAGAATTGACTACCCCTTTGATTTTCATCAACATATAGAGTGTGATCGGTAGTGTTTAGAGTAACCGAGTGAAATACAAAAAGTGGAATTAGGTGGAAATAAAAACGTGAAAAAGAGAGGAAAACAAAGAAAAACAAGTAACGCTGATAAAACCTAAGAGTAATGTTTAGGCGTAGGCCTGGGAGGAATCGGATAGCCAGACAATTTTAAAAATATCCGGATCCGGATTTTTATCCGGCGGATCCATAATTTTACCATTTTTATCTGGATCCAGGGTTTGCGGATATCCGGGTGTCGGATATCCTTCTAAAACTTATAATATCCGGCGGATATCCGGATCCGGATTTGGATCCTTAAAATAAATAAAAAATAATATTAATATATATAAATTATTAAAAATAATTTAAAAATAAAAATATGTATAATGTTTTTAATTATTTCTATGTATAATATTACAAAATTTACATAAAATTTATATATACTATTATAAAAATGAAAATATATTAAATAAAATTATTTTTTATATATAAATATTACTATTTTTGAAATAGTTATTAATAAAATTTACGGATCCGGATATCCGGGCTAAAAAATCAAGATATCTGAATTCGGATTCGGTTTTGACGGATCCAACATTTTACTATCCGGATCCGGATTCGGCTTTTCCGGATATCCAGATTTTTGGATCGGATCCGGATCGGATCACGGATCGAATCCGGATCTCGGATAAAAGTTTCAAGCCTATTTAGGCGTATATTTTCCTTTGTTTCAACAGTGAGTGGAGTAAATAAAAGAAAATAAAGTTTTATCTGATTGGTAATATTCTAGCGTTAATAGGAGTAACAACATAAATAGCGTAATCTGTTACGCTAAAACAACCATACAATCACACTCGTAGCTATATTTATAAACTAATTGTAAATTTAATATATTTTCTGTCGACAGTTGTAAATTTAATTATATAAAACGTTTGGATTAATAAAGACTATAGGCGATAGACCATGCCCAAAAATATGGCCCAGACATACATTGATGTGATGCGACTAGGATACGTGTGTGTGCAAGAATGGATGGAGGGAATTCACGTGGCCAGTTGAGAACCTTCAGAGTTATAAATTCTGCCCTACACAAATCCAAAAATAATTCGTCCAACAGAATTCTACTATGAAAATTCCGGACAACCACTAAACTATTAGGTGAACCTGAAAGTAGAAAAATGATTATTCATATCTAAAGAGTTCTTAGAAGTCTACTTATACCTAGATTTCAAAGGTATTCATCACATACATGAATTTGATGATATTTTCATCTCTACCTACCCCAACTTTCAATTTTTTTTTTTTTTTAACCAAGCGCTCGTAGCTTGGTGGTAAAGGAGGTACAACTGTACTGTCCGCCACCCGGGTTCGAATCTTGGCCACAACGGATTTAACATCCCTTCCGTTGGGACGTTGGACCCCTTTCGGAGGGATAGTTGGGAATGAGGATAGTTGGAAATGTGGCTGCCCAGATACCAGAATTATCAAAAAAAAAAAAACTTTCAAATTTTTATTGTATACCAACGTTGATCCACAATCTGTGAGTCAACAGTTAATTGTAACTGCAGCCAACACGATGTCGTTTTAATTTTTTCTTTTTCAAAACGAGTCTTCTTCGTCAGTCCTCCATAACTCCCATGTGTTCTCTTCAGATCCCAACTCTCACCATTTTTGTCAAAGAGAACAACAATTTGATTCGACCCAGTTTCATTGATCCTCAACTATTCACACAGTGGAAAGGCTGGTTTGTACATATCCGAATCCGATGTGTCTTGGGTTGTTTGGTGGTCGTCACCTACTTTCACAGCTCCCTCTGAGTTTTCTCATGTTGCTTCAACGAAGTTCACCGGTTTGGAGCTGAACAGATCCGACTTCCATGAATATGTTTCCTCAATCTCTAAGTTATGGAGCCGTTAGACTATCTTGGATATATTCTAAACAATATATCATATATCTTGTATATAGGAAGTGAATATCGAGTATCTCCTACAATATAGAAAGTACTCATAAAATCTTGTGTTTGAATGTCTTGTGTTTGGATATTTCATCGTTTGAAAAATAATAATTGCTAGATAATGTAACAATCTCATAAAATCATTGTTGATCTATTTGACCAATTGCAAGCATATGCTACTAGTTCAGGCTCATTGGAATTGTATCGCTCTACACCACGGTCAGAATCCATGTCCCCACATTCCCCAAATGCACGAGGTAGAGGATGATCATGTTTTTGTTAAGACACTCAACGGGGACTCAGTTCTCAAAAATATTATAGGTTAAACTAGACTTATCCAAGGAACTATCCGACTCTAGATAGAACGTTAACCTACACAAAACGCAAATTAGAATAGCTACCTCTAAGTCCTACAGAGTCTTTGCCCTATGTTGAACATGTCTGCCGAGTTGACCCGAGTATGAAACCCTCTCACTAGGACCATATCTTTCATTAAATATAGGAAAACAATCCTAATGGCTTTCATTTTTCAAGATGCTCCCTTGCATTACAAGCAATCCAAATCCTAGTCAACCGCCTAATAAAATCTATTATTATAAAACATTGTTTCCTTCCTTCTTAGCCTATCTACGTCACCCGCCAGCTAGGAAAGTCGATGAAGGAAAAGGCGCCACATGTCCAATAACTTAAGCTCTGCGTTTCATTAATTCTCAGTATAATGGGCTTCGTTCATTGGCAGGTATTGGGCTTTTGGACTTCGACAGATTTCTGGCTCGATGAAAGAGATGTGACCCTAACCCTAATATATCGCAGTCGAGAAACAAAGAAGGTCATCTCTCCTCTTCCTGTGACGGCGACCTCTCCTCCTCCTGTGATCGCGACCGATGCCGATGCCGTTTACGATTCTTCTCACCATTTCAAACGGCCTGGGTAAAGGCTTCGTGATTAATCACATTGATTCGCTCGCCCACTACGTCGTCATCAATGCTTCCTTTTGATCTGATAAGCGGTGCTTTCTGTATAAATATGTGTGAGTAGTCCTCTCTTTGATCTCATCTTATTATCGTAACGCTTATATCTCATAAATATGTGTGAGTAGTCCTTTCAATATGTATAAATTTTTTTATGCAAACGTATCTGCTATATAGTTGCAGTGATGAAACTGTCACGTTAAGCTTATTTGACTCGCAAGCTGTTTCTTTCCACAACAACTTGGAGAATTATGTGGTGATCCAAAGGTTATTGTTGATACAAACATAAACCCAAAGCTGATTGGAGGTATTGAGTTGTTTCAATTCTTATGACAGTATGATGTTGTCGCAATCACGTTCTTATAGCCTTGATGCGCTGTGTAGGTCGTTTGTTCTTGAACGCAACGTCAGGGACGCACATATATTTTGATAAGGAGACGAGTGCAGGGGTAGTTCTCTTCTACCAGTAAGTTCATCGTTTATTATATGTGTACGCGTGCATTGGCATTTTTAAATTATTTGACCATTGAATTCATGTATAGGTTGCTCGCTAGGGACACCGGTCTTCCATCTGCCGCACCACTGCTTAGAGGATATGCAAAGGTTGAGCCTCTGAAGATCGCTGATCTCAACAATTTCATCGTCACTGCTCCAACACAGGTAAAACGTCTAGCGGTGTCCTTTCTAGATTTCTGGATGATGTAATTCTCCGTATAAGCTTAGTATACAAAATGTAGGAAATTGACTTCTTATGCACGGGGAGAGTTTCTCGCGTCGATGCAGATAAGGGATGGTGTTATGGTGATTGCTCTAAATGCAGTAGGAAATTGCAGCGCCGTCTCTGCTTTTACATTTGTTCGATGCGCTAATCCTCATGCCGTTGAGGCTCTTCGGTAAGTAGCGTATTCACTACTAAACTATGTATATATCTATACGTATACAACTGCATCTCAATAAGTTGTCCTTCACTTTGCTGTTGTGTTGAGATGGCTATTGCTGATGATACTGCTGAGGGAATATTTGTTTGGTTTGATGGTGTAACGATGAAGCTCCATAACCTCAGAGCGAGGCTGGTCAGATGCTGGTAAGATGAACTTCTGACTACTTGTGTGTTTGTCACCTACCAATTAGTAGCTCACTTTGAAAATTTTCCTGCCAAATAGGTTGAAGAAGGAGTGAACCCTAAAGACACTGGTTTGCCTCCGTTCATTGCAGACATGGAAGGGAAGACCTACACTTTCCAGGTCAGAGTCACTGCGTATAACTTTACAGAGCACCATAAGACGTTCACCATAACACACATCGTTGATGAGATTGACCGTGTGCCATTACTTGACGTCGCCGACGATGTAAGTATATTGTGTGTTATGATGTTTCGAAATTTAGATAGACATGTATATATAACAGACTCAATGTATCAGTGGGATGATGGCGATGATGATGATGACAAGCCAGCTGTCAAGCCACTTCCTGTTGAGGTTCAATCTGGAGGGATCAGTGGTAATGCACATAAGAAGACTGTCGACTCTACTTCCAATGTGTTCAAGAAGACGCGTGTTGCTCGATATGGAGTAACAATTATTTTATGATCAGACTCCGAATTATAATAATACTTATGCATCGTTATTACCTTTCACGTATTTGGTTTTCTCTGTTTTTTCTTTCCCCAGTTTTATGGGCACTCTAATTATGTTTCAGACCATCTTCGTAATATGAGTTTCTTTCTTTTTTGAATCCTCATAATATGAGTTTCTATCTATTATTTAGCGTTTCATTTTAAGTTTATAAACAAAAGACCTTATAACTACTATTTGTTTTTTTTTTGTTGTTGAACATATCTACCATTTACTTTTGAAACGTGAATAGGGATATACACCAAGTAATATATATTGACTTAAAAATAACATCTTTTAGTATTTTTTTTTTTTGAAACTGGGTCTTTTAGTATTATTGAATTAATATTCCAGTACAGTTATATCATATTTTTTTTTTTTGAAAAAAAAGCCAGTTATATCATATTTTCTATACCAAATCGTTATGGTGTTATATATATATCAGGACCTCAACTCTTAGCTTCAACCTCTTAATAATATTATTGATTAATTTTTTGAGTATAGTTCTAACTTAATTTATATTATTACACGTACTTGGTGTTATAGTTTATTTCGTACTGAACAAGTATATACAAGACTGATAGATTCCTTTTTGATTATTCTTCATGTGCTGCAGCGTCTGCAATCCTTAGCCACCTAGACCCTAATATATGAGTCGCATAGTTATACATCAGATCATAATTTGGTATTCACACGCAAGTTCTTTTAATTTCCCGGTCAGATCATAATATACTACAAAATACATGTATTATACGTAAAAATAAATAGATTATAACCTCTCGCGCTCCCCGGTCATTCAATCTGTAACCGTCGAATAAATACACATCGCCAATCAAATACACACGTGTTTGTGTTTATCCATACCTCGCATCTGCAGCATTCTGTTATAACCATATACTATGTTAAAAATACTATTATCTTATAAATGCATCTTACCGCTAATAACCCATACTTTCTCATATTTTATTATGAAAATCAAATTTTCTATAAAACAAAATAAATCAAGTATTTTAATGATAATTGATGATAAGCCTTGATGTGTCAAAACGTAGAGATTATTTGTCATGTTATTGAAATCTTATAAGAAATTATATTCCAATTTATTTGGTTGTAAATATTTTCCTAATTAATATTAATGTCTATTAAATGATGATTTCTACTCATATAGTTTTTTGATCATTTGTATCTTTTATAGAAAAAAATTTAAATTACTGATAACAAAATTTTCATTGTGGGATTAATAGTTTTAGTAATTTATAATTTAAAAAAATAATAATTTGTCAATGATCGTTCAAATCTTTTATCAAAAAAATTGTTCAAAGTAAATTTTGAAACTAAAATATTGTATTTTATATGCTTTATAGTTTAATTTAAAACAATATATATATATTAATCTTATTAATTAATTAAATTAAACCTTTTACTTATATAATTTTTGTAATCATTTGTATTTTGTCATAACAAAAATTTTAAACCATGGATCATAAAATTTAAATTTGAAACTTTTAACAGTTTTAGTAATTATAGCCGTTTGTAAAAATTCAAAATATAACATATACATAAAAATCTAAATTTTTATTATATGGTTATTGTGGTTGTTTAATTTATTTAATAGCTTAAAATTAAACAAATATGATAGAAGATACACTATTTTTTATCAAATCTTTATTATTCAAAATCATTAATTGCCATATATACTTTAGNCAATTCCGTAAATTTTATTTAAGGAAATAATAAAGTACATTAATGATGAATTTATTGTTAGTAAAAAAAAAAACTTATTATATAATTAGATGAACCAACATATTTCTCTAATGATTCTAAGAATCATTTTAGTGATGACATGTGGCTATAAAAAGAAGTTGTAATGCTTCTCAAATAATATATAGGAGATTTATAAATAAATACTATTATTATCTTATAAATGCATCTTACCGCTAATAACCCATACTTTCTCATATTTTATTATGAAAATCAAATTTTATATAAAACAAAATAAATCAAGTATTTTACTGCTAATTGATGATAAGCGTTGATGTGTCAAAACGTAGAGATTATTTGTCATGTTATTGAAATCGTATAAGAAATTATATTCTAATTTATTTGGTTGTGAATATTTTCCTAAGCTATATAAATTAAATTTTAAAAACTAAAATGACTAAAAATGAATTTTTTTTACAACAATATTTGACTAATAAAATATATACATAAATGTGTAAAATAAATACATAGTTTACGCTATAAATAGATTTAAAATCTCTGCAAACCATGTAAAATTTTTAGTATTACGGTAATGAAAATACAAATAGTACCAATTTCTACCAATGGGTCCTATAAATCTTGACAACAAAAATATCATGGTAGTTGATCTTGAATGGAATATAGAAACAATTATGTATTTCTTCCTCGGGAATCTGAAATCCTATGCTTAAGAGTTAAAAACCAAGTAAGAAATGGTTTAAGAGATACTCATATTTGTTCCTAACAAACAATAGAGTTTATTTTACCAAAACAGAGTATCACCCAACAATAAACTTAGAAATGAAACAGATGAACACCAGGAACAACATTTCCAACCTAGGAACACCATTTTCAACCCAACTGGATAGCTAATGTTTTGATTGCCAGTTTCTCACCAAAGTTGAAATTTTTTTTTTGAAAAATTATGCAAAGACCTTACTGCTTGCGAGAACCTCAAAAAGAATCATATATATTAGTTGTTAGATACAAATTATTAACTGAGAATGACATAATAACTCAATCATGGTGATGCCATAGAAGCAAAAATTCAAAAAATAAATTACTTACAAACTAACTAACCAACAATTTAATTAATAAAATATTATATCTCATACAAATGTAAATCAAAAATAAAACCACAAAATCATATAAAAATAATAACATAGATCACAAGTAAAGTATATCCCGTCCGTATGGCGGACCGGCCCTAGTTGTTAATAAAAAATTGTATAGAGATAAATAGAAGAGAAAAAGACAAAAATAGCACTAAATCAAGTTTATGTTCCCAAACTAGCACTCAAGGTCAAAAGTCACAAAAATAGCACTTAATGTTTTATCAAAAGTCACAAACTTAGGGTTTAGAGTTAAAGGGTGGGGTTTAGAGTTTAGGGTTTAGGGTTTAGAGTTTAGGGTTTAGGGTTTAGGGTTTAGGGTTTAGAGTTTGAGAAATGAGGTTTTGGGGATAAGATTTCAAATTTTGAAAAATTAAAAAATTAAAATTTTCAAAGGATAAACTTAGAAAGGTGCTATTTTGGTCATTTTAGTTTTTGAGTGCTATTTTTGTGATATAAACTTAGAAATGTGCTATTTTGGAGATTTGCCTTAGATAGAAACCTTCCAAATTTATCGGAAGAGAAATAGAAGCATTCATATTCCAACTCTAACTCCAAGAGAAGTATAAAATTGACCTAGTTACTGATCTGCTCTTCGTTCTCTTTGTGTTTTGTTTCCCTGTCTTTTTCAGCTTCCTTGGCTCTCGCTCTATAGCAAAGATGAGATCTCCCCTAAGAGGTAAGAACGCTAAAAGCCTTTTTTTCTTGTTTCTGAATCCAGAATAACTCTGTTTGACCTATATTAAATAGGGTTTTGTTTAATCTAAACTGGGAGTATTTATAACCTTACCCCTAGCTGACCTGATTGTTAGGAGACTGTTTTAGTCTTCAATGTTTTAATCCAATAGTTTAATAGGAGATTTAATCATACGTCTGCTGATTAGTTTATTTTCCGTTTATGCATATGGTTAATGCTCAGGACGTGGAAGAGGTGAAGGAAGTGCCATGAGAGGTGGTGGAAGAGGTCCCAGAGGAAGAGGTCCGGGAGGAAGAGTGCCCGGAGGAAGAGGCCCTAGAAGTGAGCCCGGAGGAATGAAGGGAGGAAACAAAGTGATAGTGACTCCTCACAGACATGAAGGAGTGTTCACTGGTAAGGGTAAAGATGAAGTTATTCTCACTAAGAACTTGGTTCCTGGTGAATCGGTTTACAATGAGAAGAGAATCTCTGTGCAGGTATGGTTTTCTTTCTAATGGATACTTGAAAGTCTTGAAGTATTGATCTTTCTTATTTGATGCCAAGATGTGTTAAAACCGGATGATTTATTTCCTGTTCTTGTTCATATGTCTTCATGAAAGAGTTGTAGTCAGTTAATTTTTTTTTTTTGAATATTTCAGAACGAAGATGGAACTAAGGTTGAATACAGAGTTTGGAACCCTTTCTGTTCTAAGCTAGCTGCCGCAATTTTTGGTGGTCTTGATGACATTTGGATCGTAAGTCCCATTTTACTCATCAAAAAATATCAACTAACAACAACTATTCCTGTCAATATTATAAATACTTTGGTTCTTGAAATTGTAGAAACCTGGCGCTAAAGTTCTTTACCTTGGTGCTGCCTCTGGAACCTCTGTATCTCATGTCTCTGATATTGTTGGACCTGTAAGTAAACCCTAAATCCTAACCTTCGATTTATTTTTCTTTTGTAATGTTTGCTTATATTTGCTTTAATGATTGGTAGGAGGGGTGTGTTTATGCCGTTGAGTTTTCTCCAAGAAGTGGAAGAGATTTGGTGAACATGGCAAAGAAGAGACGTAATGTGGTTCCAATCATTGAAGATGCTAGACATCCTGCTAAATACAGAATGCTTGTGAGCATGGTTGATGTCATATTCGCTGATGTTGCTCAACCATATCAGGTTTGGATTTACCTTATATATTGTACCGTACAAGAGTTAAGTCTTTACTAGTATCATCACACTATATTGCATTGAATATACTATTGTATGCCTGCATAGAAAAGTTTTCATTTAAAATCAGCATATGATGACCCTGGATGTGGATTCTCCTTCATGGGAGATGCAAATTCCATTTTTTATGCTACTTTGAATCTTTTTATAAGCAATGAATTTTCTCGTAGTAAGTTATTTTTTTTTCAAGATTCATGTCTATATGATGCATGCTAGGATAGTAGGTCTCAATGCATCTTCCTTTCTCAAAGCTGGAGGTCACTATATGATCTCAATATAGGTCAGTAACAAAACTTCAACCACTGATTCAAATCAAGTCACATTCTCTTTTAGTTTTTGTACATTGTTTGTTTAAATATTAAAAAAAAAAACAGTAAACCCCTCTCCGGCGAAAAAATGTTATATCACCGGTGGCCACGTGTTAGGGATATCTGAATGTAATCGGATTCGAACTCAGCTCGCTTAGCAACGCTGGAACTCCACCCGACCACTAGCAAGTTGTTTTGTTTAAATATTAAGATTGTTTATTATTTTTTTCAGGCGAATTGTATAGACGGAACAATGCCAGCAGAAACGGTCTTTTCAAACGAAGTGAAGAAGCTACAAGCGGACGAGTTGAAACCAGCAGAGCAGATTACTCTTGAGCCTTATGAGCGTGACCATGCTTGTGTTGTTGGTGGATATCGCGTGCCTAGAAAGCAGAAAACTGCTACTGCTTCTTAATTAGCCAATCAGTCTTTTTACTAATTAGTTTTTGAATTACATATGATCTCGACACGTTTTGTTAGGAATTTAAATTTGCATTTTTGAGTTGGATTTCATTTATATGCATTTTTGAGTTGGATTTCATTTATATTTTCTCATGGTTTTGGTTCTAATTAAAATGGAATTTACTCTGAAGTGATAATTTGATTTATTTATTTACATGATTGACCTATAGAATGAGGCATTTTCTTCTTCTTGATTATCTATTGTTTTACTTAAAAATATAGTCACACTTGAAAAGAAGAAATACACGTACATACGGCCTCTGTATTTCTAGAGACAGTGCTGCTTCTAAACCACTGTATCTCATGTCTAATCT
The DNA here is from genome assembly GCF_000695525.1 of Brassica oleracea var. oleracea. Classification (NCBI taxonomy): domain Eukaryota; kingdom Viridiplantae; phylum Streptophyta; class Magnoliopsida; order Brassicales; family Brassicaceae; genus Brassica; species Brassica oleracea. The sequence goes on along the minus strand of NC_027749.1, from coordinate 13,242,337 downwards.
TGTTGGTCCTGTAACTGAAGCCTTTTACTAATCTACGGTGTTATCCTTCTGCTAATTAGTTCTTAGATTCTTCACCTTCTGACTACTGTGACTCTACCATCTTTGCTTTATGTATTTTCTTATTGGCAGGAATGAATCATCTCTCTATGCCATTGAGTTTTCTCATAGAAGTGGTTGATATTTGGTGAGCACGGAAAAGAAGAGAACTATGTGCTAGATAAACAGAAGACTATATCTGCATTAAAGAGGAAAAAAATGTCATATCTGCATACTAAATATTTTCTTATAATAACATTTTACAATTCCCTCAACATTAGTTGCAAAGTAATTTTTTTTTGTCAGTATTTTTTATGTCAACTTTTTTTTTATCAGCAAAGTGATTTGTACTCATTTTATCACCATATTAATTCTCACCAAAAAGATGATATGGATATAGAAAATAGTGATAAAGCATCAATCTAATTGTGCACTACAAGAAAACGTGTACATAACAACGAAGATTACGACGAAAATATTTCGTCGTAAATTTACAAGGTGTTTACAACGCAGTTACGAGGAGACCAATTTTCGTCGTAAACGCCATGTAAATTTACGACAAAATCTGTTCGTCGTAAAATCCATGTAAGTTTACGACGAAAGTACGTTGAATGAGAAATACGTCGTAATCGTTACATCGACATTACAACGAAACATGTTACCGTTATATTTAGGTGAAAACGTGTATTCAATGTGCTTTAACTTACCTAATTTCGTCGTAAATATTATATTAAAACCATGTAAAATCCATGTAAAACATTCCTTGTAAAATCGTTGTTATATTTCAACTACTCAAATCAAAAATTTCTATATATATATGTCATTTCCCACAACTCTCTTCCTCACAACACACAAACGGAAAAAAAAATCAGAAAAAAATCAGAAAAAAAAAATTTCAAAATAAAATCTAAAAAAAAAATGGTCGGTGGCGGTAGTATTTACGAGTTACAGAGTTGGATGTATTTGCACAAAGATTCCGACGGGAGGGTGACGAACGCATTTCTGAGCGGGCTAGAGACATTCATGCACCAGGCGGGCTGTACACCGATCAC
>NC_027749.1:13237701-13240231 GCF_000695525.1 Brassica oleracea var. oleracea | reverse complement strand
CATATTACTCCCTGGGCCGGTGCATCCAAAGCGGTCTCTTGATGTTTTTCTTCAACCGTTGATAGAAGAGCTAAAGCAATTGTGGTCAGAAGGGGTGATGACGTACGATTGTTCCTTGAAAAACAATTTTACGTTGCGAGCAGTTCTGCTGTGGACGATAAGTGATTTCCATGCTTTTGGGATGTTGCCTGGCTGGACAACACATGGAAGATTATCTTGCCCATATTGTCTTGGAACGACAGATGCTTTTCAACTGAAGAATGGTAGGAAGAGTTGTTGGTTTGATTGTCATCGTCGCTTTCTTCCACTTGCCCATCCGTACAGAAGAAATAAGACATTGTTTCGGCACAAAAAAATTGTCAGAGACGGTCCTCCTCCATATCTCACCGGCCAGCAGATCGAAGCAGACATTGATTATTACGGAGCTCAGGAAACAGTTAAGGTTTGAGGAAATTGGCATGTTCCTGGAAATATGTCGGATGGGTATGGTGTTTCTCACAATTGGCATAAGAAGAGTATATTTTAGGAGCTACCCTATTGAAAGGATCTTCTCTTACGCCACAATCTGGATGTCATGCATATTGAGAAAAACTTTTCTGAGAACATCATGAATACATTACTTAACGTCCCTGGGAAGACGAAAGATAACAAAAAGTCAAAGATGGACTTACCTGATATTTGCTCAAGAAGTGAGTTACATATCAAGAGCAATGGAAACGTTCCTGTTCCCATCTTCCGGTTGTCATCAGAAGCCAAAACAACCTTGTTTGACCGGGTTGCATCAGAAGTTAAGTTTCCTGATGGTTATGTTTCAAATCTGTCAAGATGTGTTGAACGAGGTCAAAAGTTCTCCGGAATGAAGAGTCATGATTGTCATGTGTTTATGCAACGACTACTTCCATTTGCTTTTGCCGAGCTCCTTCCAGCAAATGTCCATGAAGCACTTGCAGGTAATTATAATTTTATAATATATATACATATGTTAAGAAATGTTATTAATTTGATTACTTTTGCAATATACAGCCATCGGCGCTTTTTTCAGAGATCTCAGCACACGTACGTTCAAGGAAGAAGTCATCGAACAACTTCATCATAACATTCCGATCATATTGTGCAACCTGGAGAAGATATTTCCTCCTTCATTTTTTGACGTCATGGAGAATCTAGTTGTCCACCTACCGTATGAAGCATTGCTTCATGGACCTGTTCACAACGGATGGATGTATCCGTATGAGCGACAGATGAAACATTTGAAGGGGAAAGCAAGAAATCTTGCAAAGGTGGAAGGTTCAATAGTTGCGGGAAGTTTGACAGCCGAAACATCTAACTTCACATCATACTACTTTGCTCCAACTGCTCGTACGAGGAAAAGAGTTCCTAGAAGATATGATGATGGTGGAGTACCGACATCATATCCAATTGATGGTGTTCCTGACATTTTCTGCGAAATTGCACGGTTTGGTGGTAAAACGAAAGAAGTATGGTGGTCATGTGAAGAGGATAAACATAGTGCCCACACTTATATTCTGCTCAACTGCGAGGATGCAGTGACCCGTTACTTTGAAAGGTAAATATTTTTGTGAATGTTAATTATATGAATTGAAGTTAATTATGTATGACTTGATTATTTGTTTAATTTGCAAGATGTTTGTATCTCAAGTTGAAGAAGCAATACCAGGAATATCTGCAACTGATGTGGACACACCTAAAGATAAACACTTTGTCAAGTGGTTAAAATCACAGGTACGTAATATATCTCATACATTGATTAATTAAGTAAGTGTTTTGATACTTCAATATTAATTAAGAATAACTGCTTTGGCAGGTTGATTATGACGATCCTTATTATCCCGTATGGTTTCACGAATTGGTTCAAGGTCCAGTTGCAAAGGTCACCACATCACCTATGTATTTCACACGAGGATTTACCTTTCACACATACGAGTATGGGAGACATCGGGCAACGAGTAACTACGGAATATGTGTGAAAGGTGAAACGGACTTTACGGGATCTTGCAGGAGATTATTGAAGTGGAATTTCCGGAGTTATTGAAGCTAAAATGCGTCCTCTTCAAATGTGAATGGTTCGATCCTGTTGTGAACCGAGGGATTCGGTATAACAAATTTGGTGTTGTGGATGTCAATTTTGGGAGAAGATACAACAAATTTGAGCCTTTCATTTTAGCTTCACAAGCCGAGCAAGTAAGCTTCCTTCCTTATCCTCGGCTTCGAACTTCCGGGATAAGGAAGGAAGCTAACTTGCAAGAAGAAGACGCTATCAATGAAGTTGAGGTACCAGAACAACCAACTGATGAAATCCTTTTGATCGACCCGCAAAACTTTCAATATGAAGATATTCCCGAAGATGCGACAAATGAAGCACGTGAAGACGAGTTCGAGAGAAGCGACGATGATGATTATAATGATAGTGATGAGAACGAAAACGATTTAGAGTGATGTAATATATGTCTCTGATGTTGTATTTCTCTATTGTAACGTATGTTTAAAGAAATATTATTTTTTTACCATC
>NC_027749.1:13216839-13236487 GCF_000695525.1 Brassica oleracea var. oleracea | reverse complement strand
CAACCCGTCAACAGCCGAGCAACCCCACCAACTACTTCGAGGATATGTAGTTTTTTTAATATTTATGTTTGTATTATGAATTTAAATATTATTGTATGACTTTGAAATGCCTTTTTAAAATATGTTTTTCAATTTCATATTTCGTTTTAAAATTTAAATTATTTTAAATTCTGAATATTAAATATAAATTAAAATTTATTATATACTAATTAATAATAATATTATAAGAATCGATGTAAACTCCTCGTAAACATTACATGGAGTTTACATCGAATGTTTACGAGTGATTAACATCGAAAGATTTACGAGAGTTTTACATCGAAATGTTTACGAGTGATTTACAACGAAAGAATTTACGTGTGCTTTACATCAAAATCATTATGTGGGCTTTACCACGAAATCTTACGTGTCGTTTACGACGAATTCTTTCCCTGCACTTTACGAAGAATGTATTTCGTCGTAAACGTAATGAGTAGTTTACGACGAAACCTCCGTTACGACGGACGTTTAACAATGAAATTTCTTTCGAGGTTAATTCATCGTAAAATCTCGTTTACGACGAATTTACAACGAATACTGCCCTAGTAAAAAATATTTTTTCTTGTAGTGTGGCATGTAAAACGTTTTTATAAAAATTTATATATTTTTGGTAAGAATTTTTAAATATGGTAATACCTAATAACTTTTATAATTTATACTTTTTGGTAAGGAATATTTAATATAGTAATAACTAATAACTTTTATATCACTATTTAAAAGTTAAAATTTCTGTATAAAAGTATTTTTAGCAAAACTTTTGAAAAATATTAGTAACTAATTATTCATATATCACCATTAAATAAATAAATATATATCATATATACAAAAAAACTAATATATCATATATGCAAAAAAAACTAAATGTAATTATATTATATATATATATATATATATATTAAAATTAATTGTAAATGTGCATTAACAAATACAAAATTTAAGCAATACTAATAAATTAATTTTGTTTTGTTGATAAATATATGTTTAAAATTTTATTACCATTTATTAGTTTATTAGATTAATTAGCAAATTGATTTTTACCAGTTTAACATATTTTAACTATACATTTATGTGCAATCTTAGTTATGCAAAAAAATTAAAAAATTATGTTACATGTCTGGTTCAATAGTAAACAAAATCGATTTTTTTGTTAATCTTTGCATAACTAAGATTCACAATACAGTAAAGAAAATTGATTCACAATACAGTAAAAAATGATTTTTTGTTAATCTTTTTATTTTGCAAAAAGAAAAAAATATCATTCTTTCCAAATTATGTGCAACTCTTGAAGATTATTGTTGGCATTCAAAGGCCACCAATATTGTTAGAATGAAGTGACATATTGGTACCAAATGTTTAATCTACGATATACAATTTTCATACAAGTTTTGTAATTTCAAATAAGACAATATTAGATGATAATCCGCGGAGTGAATTTTTTTATACTAATGTTTGCTCATGGTTTTAACATTTTGTAATACTACAATTTTTATTGATTGTAAAATAATGAATACAAATGTTGGTCTCTTAAATATATCATCGTTGTTGAAGAGTTAACGTATTACAGTTTATTTTAATTACTTTGAAACTTCATATGCACGAAAGAAAATTAAGTTGTACGGCTGACATAAATCACAAAAAGCAGATGAGCAATATTGATTGTAAAATAACGACATGAGATTAGGTTTCTGCTCTCAATTTGTTTATTATAGACTCTCCATAAGTGATTTCATTTTCTACTTCTTTAAAATTGTGCTTTCATTCTCGTTTCTGTTTCATTGATATGAGTTTTTTTTTAACTTCTTCTGTGAATTCGATGAATTACATAAGTATCAATTTAAAAAGATTGTCATCTGTAAAACTTAGTTTCATTCGAGATACATATCTAAGAATCAATTTTTTTGAAGAAAATCAAAGGCAAACACCTTGAAAGGGCCTAGCCTGTTTTTCCATCTATTTGAAATGTTTAAATATAATATATCACGCTGTTATAAAATATAAGTGTAGATTCGAAATACAAATACATGTCTAGTATATATTCACCATTTAAGTAAAAAACTCATTTAATTCTAGAACAAAAAACAAATTACTTATTTTATTAACCTACGCTTTTGAGGTTTAGTTACTTAAGAGTATACCGATAAATAAATATATATATAATACTTTAACATTCAAGTATATATAAACTATGTATAAAGTAAGAACTGTTTAATTTATTAAATGATAAACAAGAAAACTTATAATAAATAGTTCAAAATTTTTATTCTTACAATTATAATAGGTAGATATGGTATTAGGAAGAAACAAATATTATACGAATTATCAAATCTCTCATTATTCGTACAATCTCAAAAGGAGGTGGTTGGAATCTTGTCATGATATTTCATTAAAAACATTTTAGGAATAAAAATCAAGACTAAAATATTTAATCTGAATAAAATAATATATACAGTGCTTCCAATATTAAAAATTACTTTGATTTGATGAAGTGTATTTATGGGATTGTTATGATCAAATAACATATTAAAAACCATCTATTTAAAAAATAATTTGTATACATAAATGTATATACATCAGAGTAAACACATAAATCAAAATCAATACATTTTGTTTATTTACAATCATGTTTTTGGTGAATAAATAAAAATAATCAATTAATTTACTTTATATGGTATATAATTAAGTTTTGGGATATTGACATAGGTGTATATATATATATTATATTTTAATATAAGTATTTATTATTGACACTTCCTACTCATATGACTTTATTAACATTTGTGTATTTGATGTAACAAAAATTTAAATTGTTAATCACAAAACTTGTAATGTGAGATTTATCAATACAAATTTCTAAATTAAAATATTTCAATGCAAATTTGAAAATTAACATACTTATATATTTTATATAGTATGTAGTTTAATTTAAATGATATATACATATAATATGAATATCTATTAATGAGACTCCATATTCATGCGATTTATGATCATTTGTATCTTGATTGAACAAAAAAAAGTTAAACCGTTGATCACAAAATCTTCAATGTGGGACTTTTACCTTTTTAAATAATTTATAGTCGTTTTAAAATGTTTAAAATATAAGATATAAGAAAACATCCAAATCTTTTTATTATATTCTTAATGTGATTGTTTAATTTCTTTTAAAAATATAAAATTAAAAAAAAAAAAAAGGATACAATATTATCAAATATGTATTATTCATAATCATTAATTGTCATATATATGTTGATCATTTTAGGTAATTATGTAGCTTTATTTAAGAAAAAATTGAGAATATTCTTTTGTACATTACTAATCAATTTGATAGTTAGTTTAATAAAAAGTAGAATATATTTGTATGAACCAACTAATTTTTCTAAGGATTTCAAGAATAATCATAGTGATGACACGTGGCTACGAAAACATATTGTAATGTTCGAGGATTAATATATAGGGGATAATGTGATAATGATGTAGGTAGAGTTGATTACATGTTTTATGCGTCTTTTAGAACACATTAAATGATCAAATATTAAAGGAAAGTAGATTTTGATCGCGCTTTTAAAGCGCGGGATAGTTTACGTTGTGGAATTCTAATATAAAACGCATCAAATGCTTTGTTAAAGATACTAAAATAAATAAATATATTATATTCAAACACATCATATTTAAACCTTAAACATTAAATTTATTAAATTTTAAAATCTATTAAGATTTTCTATTTAGACCAATGTAATTATATTGATCATTTTAGATCCATTTAAAGCTATTTAAAAGTTTTATTCAAAATTCTGAAACTATTTTTAAAATTTTGAAAATATATTTAAACTGCATTTTTCTAAAAATGGTTATATTTATATTGAAAAATGAAAATGTTTTTGAAAAAAGTTGGAAAGCAGAAAAGTTCAGGGTAGCTGCCATTATGATTTCGAGATTTGTTTTTGACACAATGATTTGGTATTAAGAGCTGGGTTATATGGATTTTATGGTAATTATAGGATATCCAATGGCTTTATTTATAAGAAAAATAATCTATATTATAATAGTTGAGTTTTTGCTCATTTCTCAGCGCGCCACGTCATCGTTTTGTGGATCTCATTTTTAAAAAGTGTAAAAAGTTGTCAAAACCATGGCTCGAATCCGGGTTATTAAGATTTAAAAACCAACATTTATACCACTAAGCTAACTGATACTTTGTACATTGATGGTCAAACCTAATATATATTTATGAAGGTCGGAAGCCCTTGCTTCTTCGGCTTCCTCTGAGGGTCGAACCTACAAGTGTATTATGGGTTTCATTTTTTAATGGGATTCATCACGTTATATGAAAAAAAAAGCTCAAGTTTGCAACAATTATGGTTTTCCTATATTGTAAATTGTTGTCATTTAACATGAGTTGAGGGTTTTTTCATCATTGTTTCAAACAAGTCTGAGTTACAAAGTTGCGCCGTGTGTGTTCATAATCTATTTTTTCACCGGTGAACTCTTCATGTCCCCATCTTAAATCGCTTTATCATAAATGTTCCTGATTTGTAGCACATCTGTAAACCATATATATATGATTCTCATCTTTGATGAATCCAATCTGCATCTCCACAAAACTCATTGATTCCTCTTAGTTTTAACCATCTTCTAGAAAATGTTTCTCTCTGCCTCTCTAGTTTCTCAAACCGGCATCCCGGCGTCCGTCACTCAACCCTCGAGTATGTCCTTCTTGGTCATAGTAGTCAGAGCATAGCATCTGGCTTCCTCCGCTTATGGGATTACCTGGACTTCAAGAAAGACAAGAAGTTTGTGGGAATCACGGTTCTCTTCCTTGATGAAAAGGTAAGTTAATCTTCAATCTATCACACTTATTTAACATAATTATTTTAATTAATTTTCTAATTCTTAGTTGAATAATATTATTTGCAGATTTCGTGATTCATGGGTTTACTCCCGTCGGACGTGCTAATCATTACATGCCATCTTTGAAAGAAGGTTCCATTGTGAAAGTTGATCATTTTGAGGTTGCTAGGTGCTCAAGCATGCACACGATAATTGATCATCCATTCCTCATTCATTTCATCTCACTAACCATTATTGATGAAGTCATCACGGATGCTCCTGAGATTAATCTCCAATCAAGATTAGAATGTTCGACAATTGCCAAGTGATTGCGAACACAAACCTAGAAACTGGTAAACATAGCATAATTGGCAGCTCCAAGCAAGATTACAATCAGGCAAATTCAAGTGGAATGACATACCAACAACTGAAACTGGTAATTAGTCAACATCTTATCTCATATTTTCCTTATTCTTAAAAAATCCACTGTGTTTCTGATCTATTTTCCATCTACGCAGCTTTAGTCTCTGTCATGGATAGCTCTCTCCCAAGGATTGCATTGACTATGATTTCTGGGAAGAAAAAGATCTTGCTCCTGAAAAAAGAACGTGATAACCTTGTTGTAAGATTTTAGTTTGTGCAGAACAAAAAACCTTGATTTATTTTCTATTTAGTATAGTGATAGTTGTTGACAATCGTTAGTCATTTGCGAATATATTTTTTATGCGGCATTTCAAAATTCTCCATTCCAAGAGGAACAACAGATGGAAGCTAATTTTTCTTGAAGCTGCTCGACTTCAAGACAGAATCAGAAGATAAATGTTGGTGGGAGGTTGATCAAGGGAATACTCTGGAGAAGTGAGACGGCCTAGCCAGACTTCATATTTTGTACAGCCTGAGCAAAGAGTGGAACCCACAAAACACGAGGAAAGAAAAAACAAAACACTAAATTAACATATTCAGACCTTCTCTCTTGCATATCTAACATTTGGCGCCGACGAAACTTAACACCCACGGCAGACGAAACTGATGCAAGTAAACCTCTCATCAATCATGCTTAAAATCAATCTACGTTTTTCAATCTCACAAACTAAGAAACAATTTTACCTACATGAATCGGGAAATTAGTGCCCACATTCCCGACATAGAGAAAAAGAGGAGTTGAAGTCCTAACAGTTTTCTCAGTATCAGACTATACCACATATTCAAGGCCCAGTTATTTTGAAACTCTAACATTTTAAAGTCATGCTTTAAAAAATATATATATATATATTGGGTCATATTTCAGATTTTTTTGTCAACCCCAAATCATCTATAACAAAGTCCAGAAAAAAATATATAAATAAAATAATTTCCTAAGTATGTAATTCTAAAAATGTTACAAGTTTTTTTTTTAATATATTACCATTCTATGTTTTTCTAAAAACAACTGGTGAAATAAGAGGAAAATTTTATTTTATTGTTTATTTAAATTGTTAAATTTTTTAATCCAAATTTATTCTCTTTTTCCATGTACTATTTGATTTATATACAAATAACTGCATAAGTAAACATTAACAAGTTCCATCACCCTCAACTTTGAACATATAAGATATAAAAATATCAACATATTACTTCGTCATTCATCCTTATATCAAACTCATCAACCTATGTAATTTCCAAAGTCCCATTTATCACATTATAGACAAAAAACAAACAAACAATAAAATTCCGTAAACAAAACTATACAATGTACCTATAATGTAGCTGCACTACGCACCTAGTCGGTAGAATGAGTTAGGATCTTTACAAAATCACGGAGACTTATAATTATGGGAACAAAATTCTCCATAAATATTTAGTCAACAAATTATTAGAATAAATGATCGATGAAGAAATTTCTATAACTGATTATAGCATTACAGCATGAAATCTTTCGATATTTAACATTAATTCGATATGGTCGATTTTAATAAATGCATAGACACTAGGCCAGGGACGGATCAGGTATCCGGACAACTTTAAGGTATCCGGATCCGGATCCTTATCCGGCGGATCCATAATTTTACTATCCTTATCCGGATCCGGGGTTCTCGGATATCCGGACGGCGGATATCCTTCTAAAAATTGTAATATCCGGCGGATATCCGGATCCGGATTTGGATCCTTAACATAAATAAATAAATAATATTAATATATATATAAATATTAAAAATAATTTAAAAATAAAAAATATATAATGTTTTTAATGATTTCAATGTATAATATTACAAAATTTACATAAAAAATTACATATACAATTATAAAAATGGAAATATATTAAAAAGTTAGTTTTTATATATAAATATTACTATTTCTTAAATAGTTATTAATAAAACTTACGGATCCGGATATCCGGACTAAAAAATCAAGATATCCGGATCCGGATCCGGCTTTGACGGATCTAACATTTTACTATCCGGATCCGGATTCGGCCCTTCCGAATATCCGGATTTTTGGATCGGATCCGGATCGAATCTCAGATCGAATCCGGATCTCGGATAAAAGTCTCAAGCGTAATAGACACATCTATTTTTAATTAGATTCGTTTTAGATAGTGCTGTAATGTGATTTGCCATAAAAACTCTCGATTCTTATTGGTCGAAACACATTGGCGTTATTTAAAAAAAAAGGAAATGGCAATTGCATGTAAATAACCTGAAAAATTAGGGGCAGAATCTAAGTAGGGATTCTGCTAAATGGTTATTTATTGTAATTCGGTTATATATACTCAAGTATTGAGCGGTCAATTCAATGCTACCATAATAATCCTAGTAAAATTAGTCCATTAAAAAAGGTGGGCTGAAAAGCGCTTACTACACGTAAGCATACTCGTAAAAGTTGTCATTTTAAAAATGCTCCAGGATTAAATATATCAGGCATTACAAAACTTATCAATTATAACATACAAACTTTAATAACGAGAGTTTAATACATAGAAACTTTAAAAGGGCTTTTGGCCATCGAGTTTAGAATATATACATACTCAAACAAATTCTACTAAATGTTCCTCCTAGAGCATTTCCAAGAGAAACCTTCTATTTGAGGGTTGTTGAACTTTATATTTGAGGTGAGAGTGTTTTTCTCCAACTCCAACGGTAAACCTCAAAACAAACCTTAAAAGTTTTAGATTTTTATGTTATAGTCCTTATTTTGACAAAATCAAATAAAAACATAAAATTTTTATAACAACTAAAAACATACAATAAAAATATCATAAACAAAATTTATTAATAAAATGTTACATTCTAATGGCAAATTACTTATAAATAAGACTTACAAACGAAATCATTTTTTTAAGAATACATAGCTAATCATTATTATTTCCATAATGCTCCTATACATGATTAATTAGTGCATATTTCGAAGTGATAAGTGAACATATATTTATTTAAATTTATATGTAAAAATTAAATTTATAAGAACATATATAAAAGATACAAAATTGTAAGTACTAAAATGACAAACAAAAAAGTTATCAAAACTATTTAAAAGACAAGCAAATACAAGGACCGCAAAATAAAATTTTATATTTGAAGTTTTAAAGTTACTGGAGATGCTCTTACAAAAACTTACCCAAGCCACATCATACATACGCCGTGATGTTGGTGAATCGAATGGCAAAATTCTGCAACTGGGTTCGTGAATTGCTTGAAATGAGAGACTTATCGTATTTGTCTTTTAGAAGTTGCTTTGTCCTTTTGTGTTTCCTCAAGATTCAAAGTTTTAATTTTTGGATGCTGATGATAGTATTCTCTTTCTCTGCAAAATTGTTTTAATGGGTTTATATTGTTTCTATTTGAGTTCAATGATTTCACCAAGATGCTACCAGCCTACAAAATTTTATCAATATAGTGCATACTGCATAGGGAACATGATCATGTACGTTTCTTTGTATTTAAGTTAATGACTTTGAATTCCGTTTCTGTAATGTGTTAATCAGGAAACAATGCTGCAGTTTTGATTCTTCAAAGCATCGGAGTTTATCTGGTTTCCTTTAAATTACTGAGTGTTTTCTCTAATCTTTTGTAAAGAGAAAATCTGCGTCGAGATCGTTCAACAACCAAAAATGATGCATATTAGGACACAAAACAAGTTGTGAAGAAACAAAATTTTCTTTTGCCCAAAAAATTCTGCAGTTTCATTTCAGACGTAATGTGTTTTGGTTTTTTCAATTATTTTTCTACATACCTCATTATGCTTTAAGAAAGATATTCTAAACTGTTATCCGCATGAGTAATTTGCTAGATAAACCAAACAAATGTATGATTCTAGCAGTCCCTAAGTAATTACCAATGTACTAATAAAATTTGATGGTATCATGGTAAATTTTAAGAAGGGAACCATCATTTCGTTTGAAACAATCACCGACATGGGCATATTGTTTACAGGAGCTCTATGTTCAGAAGTCATGTCCCTGTATAATATGTCCAACGGCGAAGCAATAGTAAAACCTCTCTTGCTCATTCCTGTAATAAAAATGATTTTGAGAATTATGATTTTTAGATTAATAGTCCTTCCCTTTAATATAGCAGGTTTTATATTAACCGATTTGTTGTTCAGAATAAAGGTTTCTGTACATTATAAAGTTACTTTGGAGTAGTAAGGTTTAAGAGCATTGTTGTTAAAAAAAACAGGTTTAAGAGCATCTAACCATTACCTGCAGTAAATATCAAATAGCGTTTGAGGAAGATATAAATTCTGATATGCCTATCCGAATCATAGTTTTTGTAGTCTATTGCGATTCACCGAAAACAGTCAGTTGGCTTAGACGCGTACGAGACAAGCCAGTTTCCTTTTCTTAAATGAGTTTTTGTGAATGAACTCTAATCCCCTTTCTTCAATTTGCTCGAATTGTGGGGATGAGCAATTGGTTTTGCTTATTACGGACAACATGTTATAGATATGGATCAGGGTAACTTAATTTATCTTTCAAAGTTTAGGGCCACTAATAATTTATTATCTTTATGAACCCATGTAAGGTTTTCAGATTCCATATAAATTCGGACAAAGATGTCTTATTAACCAAAATTAAACTGTTCATTCACTAACAAATTAAAGTCTTAGTAAGCTAATTCATTTGCCAGTCTGGCCATATTGTAAATCAGAGACTTTTGTGGGTTTTGTTTGGTTCTTCTCGGACTGGTGTTAAGATCTTTAGCAACAGAATTGTACATGTCAGGGTCATGTGCTTCGACTTTAGTTTCAGTAACACCTTGACTCTCTGTTTTGGTATGGTTTTGATCTTGGGCTCGGCTCGTCTGCTCCACTATCTTCACTTCTCAGCTCTATATTTATATTTAGGTCTGGTTCTGGTTTGGGGTTTGCCTTTCCGATGTGCAGTTGTTGCAGGTGCATCTACAGCATCTTCTTTCATTTTTTTGTTTACGAATGTTTTACCAAAATTATCTCATCCGGTAAATTTCTTTTCTTGTTTCTAAACCATAGCATTAACCATTTTGTTGGAAAATATATATATATATATATATATTTCATGTAAATAACAGTAAAGTCCAAACCATGTAAGCAGGGCTGGGCCTGAAAATTTCGGGCCCAGAAGCAAAAAAATTTTTTTGGCCATTATCTATATAAAACATGAAAATATTAAAAAGTGGTTCCCATGTGATTCGAACCTATAACCTCCTGATGTTACATATCTAGCTTTTGCCACCAGAACGAGAGAGAAACTTCACTTATTCTTGGCCTCTAAAATAAATATTTTCTTGTTGGCCCCAAAGCCAATGCTTGATCTGCTTAGTATCAGGCACGGCCCTGCATGTAAGTTCGAAAGTCGAATAATGCAACAATTTTTTGTTGTTGTAAATGCTACAAAATTTATTGTTTTGCTCTTTAGGGTGATAGACCATTAGTAGTCTTTTTTTAACACTGTGGTTTATTGAAAATGATTTGGAACATATTAGTAGTCTACATGGCCCTTTTATAATAACCAAAAGTCGGCATGTTTAAATGTTGTTCTCATATAGTAATTCTAATTATGTTTTTTCTCTGCATTTATTAACACGAAGAAGATTACGTTATACACATACAACCAATAAAGTTGGAACTCCTTTAACACCAAACAAAATTAGTTGGAACTCCGACTTTGTGTTAATAATTAATATATATGGTGGAGAAGAATCGAGTTTGGCAAGGCAGAAGTAGAACACGTGGTGATTACAGTATTCATGTCTTATGTTAAATTAATAAGAAACCGTCTAAGAAATAAACTAAAATACTCAACATTTGTGTTACAAAAAAAAAGAGCTCAACATTTAAAATAAAGTTTAAGGTGGAATGTATTTTGGATGATATGGTTGCCAAAGGAAATTCTACTCATTAGGTTTTCGCCTTCACGCAACCTACTAAGAAATGTCAAAAAGTTTATGGTGTGGTTCTATATTTTAATACTTGTGATTTAGAATTACAAGAAAGCTTTAGATCATTGTTTGATGGATTTCCAAAACAATTTTCTTTATTGGTCAACATACCAATTCTCATTATAAAACTTTCTGGAAACCCTTAGTTCAATGGTTGATGAAAGGGTTGATTAAAACTTATACGTCAAAGGTGAATTTTATTTTTATCTCACTTTTGGTACTACTATTCATTTTTACTTTTATTAAATGGATATTTTCATATATAGTGAAGTATAAATTTTCATTAAAGAAGCAAACAAAGTTTTTATCTTTGTTTAATAAATATATAAATATAAATAATTATTTAAATAAATAAAAAAGAATATTTTTAATAATTTTTGAATTATTCGTATTCAAATTCAACCTAATCTGGACCATATAAGATCATAAGTTTTGCGTTGATATGCAAAAAATAATTTACTTACTAGGACATAAAGTTGCACGATGATAGTGTTCGTGTTTTATTTGAAGAGGTAAGAGAAGAGTAGGATACCGAAACATCGTATTTGCATGTGAAAATCTAGAGCTACTTTAAATTTAAATCCAAGTGGCATATTTTTGTTATTTTCTCATATTTTAAGGATTTTAAGGCTTTATTAAAGGTTCATAGAATACAACCAACATTGTGTTTATTTTAGGTCACGGATATTTTGTACACATTTACAGATACAATATTAGGTGTGTAGATAAAATGAAAATACATTTTTTTATTTTGTTTTCCTTAATAAAGAACTTAAGAGAGAAATTATTTGTTCCCGATTTTTTTAATATTACCACAAATTTGATACTAATTTTCATATTTACCCTTAAAAATAAACACTTTCATAAAACCTTAAATATATGAAACATTTTCACATTTGCTACTTTGTAATAGTCTGATTCCCACAAACATTTTAGGACAGTAAAATATCTCCTCTATTTGTATATATTGTTATTTCAAAATTGTTATTTTTGTTTCAGAAACCATATCATTTTATTTTTAATGTACTTTTGTACATTTTTGTTCTTTTGAATAACCAATAACTTTTTTAATTATTTATATTTAATTATTTTTCTAATAAATAAAAAATCTATTAAACTATTTTATACTTTTCTTAGTTCGTTGTGTTAATTTTTTTACAAAATAGAAGAAGTATGATGCTGGTAACTGTAAGAACTATTATTATTTTTGATGGAAAACTGTAAAAATTATTACTCGAACTAATCCAGAACATATATTTTTCTTATTTCTTTGAAACGGGTTTGATATAAACATATTAAATAACTCGATTTAATTAAGGTAACAAAAATACTACACCTCTCAGTTACAAAAAAAAAATACTACACCTCTTTATAGAAAAAAAGGGGGGAAAAGCTTTTTTTTTCGTTTGGTTCATAACTTCATACGCAAGTGCAAATAAATAACCGACACGTGGTAAATACTCCTACCCAGATTAGCCGGTAAATCTTGTTAATTAGACAAAAGCGAAAAAGAAAAGTAAAGATGGAAACTGAGAATATCCGCAAGCAGGCCTGAGACGGATCAGGTATCCGGACAATTTTAAGATATCTGGATAGATCCGGCGGATCCATAATTTTACTATCCTTATCCGGATTCGGGGTTCGCAGATATCCGGGTGTCGGATATCCTTCTAAAAATCATAATATCCGGCGGATATCCGGATCCGGATTTGGATCCTAAAATAAATAAAAAATAATATTAATATATATATATATAAAATATTAACAATAATTTAAAAATAAACAAAATATAATGTTTTTTAATTATTTCTATGTATAATATTACAAAATTTACATAAAATTTATATATACTATTATAAAAATGAAAATATATTAAATAAAATTAGTTTTTATTTATATATATTACTATTTTTGAAATAATTATTAATAAAATTTACGGATCCGGATATCCGGACTAATAAATCAAGATATCTGGATCCGGATTCGGCCTTGACGGATCTAACATTTTACTATCTGGATCCGAATTCGGCATCTCCGGATATCCTGATTTTCGGATCGGATACAGATCGAATATCGGATCGAATCAGGATCTCGGATAAATCGGGTCTATCCACAAGGCCACAAGTACTCGAAGCCAAACTCTCTCAATTTTAACACAAAGAGAGTAAAAACTTAAGAGAGACTGATCACAAACCCTACACAGAACTACGATCGAGGGACACGTGTCGTGATAATAGTCGTAGATCAGGTCAGTCTCGTGTTTTCGTAAATGACATGTCAGAGCAGAGAGAAAACATTCACTTAGAAAACGGTGGAATGAAAGAGAAAACTATTTGCGATTGGTTTCTAAAAGGGTAAAAATATAAATTGAATATCTGATCGGACGGTAGTAAAGCCATTTACTCTTTCTTTTTATATTTTCGTCGTCACTAATCCATCTCAAAAATACCATAAGAGAAAGCAACTTCGTCTTTTTTTCTCTCTCTTTCTGCGCTTTTGAGAAAGAATAAAAATGGTTTCTGGATTCCCCAACGACGGTGGTGGACCCGAATTTTACGGCGGTGATGGTAGATCCATCCCTGGAGGCTTCGGAACCGTCGTAAACACCGTGAACAATAATCCTCAGGCGACGTATAGGAGTCAGATTCCCGGAATATTCCTTGATCAGACCGGAAACAGATTCTCCGGTGGGAATGGAATCGGCGGGAAACGTACTCTAGCTGATTTTCAAGCGGCTCAGCAGCAACAAGCAGCTATCAACGCGTTTCTTCTGAGGTCAGTGAAGCCTAGAACTTTCCAGAATCTCCAATCGCCGACGATCGGTCTCACGTCCGTTAACGATATGAGTTTGTTCGGTGGTTCGTCTCAGACGCAGCATCAATCGGATTTGGTTGGGATCCGAATGGGATACGGTTCGAGTATTGAACCGGTTCAGAACCTAAACCGGGTTGAGGAATCAAAGAACATGTTGAGTAGTTTAAGAGAGCTCGAGAAACAGCTTTTAGAAGATGACGACGAGAGTGACGCACGAGGCGGTGATGATGACGTGTCTACCATCACACATTCAAACAGCGACTGGCTACACAGCCTCGTGACTCCGGTTTTGTCCTCTTCGCCTAGCTCTGCTTCCTCGTCTTCCACGGTATGTTCGAGGCAAACAGTGATGGAAATCGCGACTGCGATCTCGGAGGGGAAGACGGAGATAGTGGCGGAGCTTCTGGCGTGTGTTTCTCCGACGCCGAATCAGAAAACGAACTCCGAGGAGAAGCTGGTGAATTTCATGGTGACGGCGCTTCGGCTGCGGATTAATCCGGCGGAGAGTCGTGCTCCTCCTTCTCCGGCGAGGGAGTTGTGTGGGAAGGAGCATCTGATCTCCACTCAACTGCTTTACGAGCTGTCTCCTTGTTTCAAACTAGGTTTCATGGCGGCTAATCTCGCTATTCTCGACGCCGCCGGTAACAACCACGACGGAGGGGTGTTGATGCACGTCGTCGATTTTGAAATCGGTGAAGGTGGACAGTACGTTAACCTCCTCCACGCGCTCTCCACGCGCCGGAGCGGTGATAATAAACATCTAGTGGTTAAGATCACCGCCGTGACGAACCACGGTGTAGAGGAGAGGCTGAAAGCCGTGGGGGATCGTTTGAGCCAACTCGGTGATCGACTCGGTGTCTCCTTACGGTTTAACGTAGTGGCGAGTTTAAGACTCGGCGACATAAGCCGTGAATCGCTAGGATGCGGTCCCGACGAGCCTTTAGCGGTGAACTTGGCTTTCAAGCTCTACCGTGTCCCTGACGAAAGCGTATGCGTGGAGAATCCGAGAGACGAGCTTCTCCGGCGCGTGAAAGGACTCGAGCCGCGCGTTGTGACACTAGTGGAGCAAGAGATGAATTCCAACACCGCGCCGTTTTTGGGGCGGGTTAGCGAGGCGTGCGCGTGTTACGGTGCACTGCTCGACTTGGTCGAGTCGTCCGTGCCGAGTTCGAACTTGGACCGTGCCAAAGTGGAGGAAGGGATTGGCAGGAAGCTGATAAACGCGGTGGCGTGCGAAGGGATCGATAGGATCGAGCGGTGCGAGGTGTTTGGGAAATGGAGGATGCGGATGATCATGGCAGGGTTCGAGTTGATGCCACTGAGTGAGAAGATAGCTGAGTCGATGAAGAGTCGACTCGGTAACGGAAACAGAGTGCACTCTGGTTTTACCGTTAAGGAGGATAACGGAGGTGTGTGCTTCCGTTGGATGGGACGGACACTCGCTGTCGCATCCGCTTGGCGTTAACTTCACAATCTTTTTCTATTTTGATTTTATTTTTTTTGCTTCTTATGATTACCATATTATTACTGTTGTTATTAATTTTGGGGATATACTAATATTACTATCTTTGTGATTTTCCATTTTAAAGTGTATCAAATTAGTTGACAACAAAAAAAAAAAAGTGTATCAAATTATAAAAATGGAGGATTGGATGAAGAAAGGGAAAGGTAGGAAGCTTATGTAACAAAGAAAGGGGATTTTTCAGATTTTATTAACAATAAAAGAAAGTGCGATTGAGTTTTAGGGAATATCTTATGGTTATTTTAATATCTTGTCAATATCTTACATTCACTAAAATATTACAGAATTTATGCCCTAGAACTGTTTTTGAAGAAATTTTGTAATAGAATCTTGAAGTGGTGTATCAAATAACAACTTGACAGATAGGTGATCCATAGACATCATGCCTACTAATTACTTATTAAATCAATTAAACACTGCATGATCAAATTGCCTACACACTCAGTATTCTCACAGCCTCGTGATTTTGCATTGAAGCAAACTGTTTTTTACCAAGTTTATTGTTGAAGCAACGTATTACTTACTTTTAATTTTTTACTACTTACTGAGCTATAGGAATAAATATCTATGAATATATTTTAATGATAATCTTGTCGTGCCGGTATGCCGGTTACGCATTTTTGGTCTAGCAAATATATTAATGGTATATGTGTTTGATAATTATGATTAGAATGCATCAATTTCTCAACATGAGTGAATATGTTGGTGGAATATAATAAAACACTTTTGGAAATTAAAGGAAAAAGTATACCATATGGTACTTTTATGGTCATGGACCTCATAGTTCAATTATTTAAACTAATAATAGTTGGCGTTGGATGGGTCCATTTCTCATGGAATTCGATGTTCTTTCTTTTTTTTTTTTTTTTGATCAAATTCGATGTTCTTTCTTATTTTATATTTGTAACTGAAATTCTCATAGCGATTCATCCTTGCGCAAAAACTTGTAAACTCCGTGTCTCTGGAATATTTTAATACAAACCTGGTCATTTAAGAAAAGATAATGTTATTATTGTTTGGTGCAAGCTGTTTACGGCTAAATTATATGCATATCTTGAAAGGACCTCTCTCGTATATTTAATTTCTTGTAACTTGTTGGTTAATTAAGATTATTTATTTCCTGTTTCATTGTACTGTTTTTTTGTCAACAATATCACAAAGGTAAAACTTGAGAAAGTTTCTTCATAAAACTGATTCATAAAGCCAAACTCTACGATGAACAGTTGGTCAAGCATGTATTTGATGTTTCACATTTATTTTTTACCAAATATTTTTTACCGAAAAATGTTTCGCATTTACATATTCCCTTATATTTTTTTTAACATTTAACAACATATATATATTTTGAAGGCAATAGTCAACTTTCATATATATATAGAGTAATGCTTTTATTTTTTTTGTTCGTTGCTCTATTTCTCACTCTATTTTGTAATAAAATATAGAGTAGAGATGGAGATGGAGATGGAGATGATCTTATACTTCCAACCGAGTGAGTATGTGTTTATTAAGATTATTGTTTTATAGTAAGTTGAACAAAAAACGATTTTTCATTTTTTTTATTGTAAGTTTTGCCCTTCTAAGGTTTTGAGCAGTGTATTTTCTTTTTTTTTAATTTTCCTTTTCTTTTAATTCCATAATGATGTATGTTTAAAAAAAAATCCAATTTATAATAGAAAGCCTTTTAAAAAAAAAATATTCATTGGAAATCTCATGAGGTAGTAACATTTCGGTCATATCTGAGTTGTGATGTAATCGAACCACCTTTCCCGATTACGACATTATATTGCACATTCATTTATTGTCAACCACTATTGCACATTCATTCGAAATAGATGAAGGGTGAAATTCATATTCATTTAACTAGAAAAAATTAATGAATAAAATTTGAGAATTTTGAAAGAAGTGAAAAAGTTATGCAGATGACTTTGGCATATTTTTCACTTGATCTGAAGTAAGGAGTGAGCCTACAACAAGAAAAGAAAGCAACAAAACGGCTTACACACGCTTGCAATAAATGCAAGATGACGAGAGCCATGCATGTAGTATGTGTTATGTGTATGTATGCATTACAATATACTCACTTCGTTTCATAATAGATGATAGTTTTGAAGAATTAGTGATGTTTTAAAATATATGATGTTTGATATTTTTTAATTAGTTTAAAGTTCATTGAAAACTGTGTGACCAATGATGTTTTATAGTATTTTTTATGATTGGCTGGATTAGATTTATTTTATATTTTTAATATTATTTTTTAGAAAAATGTGTATGTCTTAGTTCTTGTGTTTTCATCCAAAACATCAAATATTTTGGAACATAGAGAGTATATACTATTGTGTAGGCCAAGTGCATTAGGTCAGTTTTTAAATAATTTACAGAACAATGAAGATTGTTTTAAAAACAATAATTAGTTTCAAAGTGATGAAGCAAATATAGTAGAAGATGGCACTTGTGGACTGTGGTCTACATGTGACGGAAGGCCATACAAAAGCGAAATATCAGTGAGTTTACTCGGAAAATGAGTTCAGATGTTGGCAAACTGACATTTGAGTTTGATTTAATAAAATAATAATTTATTGATCCTTCAAATTCAGCATAAACTGAAATATACCAAAATATGATCATATACCCTATTCACACACTTTGATGTGGATAGACGTACAGTATCATAATAATAAATTACATGGAGTTAAAAAATAATATGACTTGGCTTGAAAACAAAAGTTAACCAGAAAGAGAAAATGAAATTATTATTATACAAATAACAAGTACAAAATAAACGAAGTGCATATGCAAAAATATAAATTCCCATCATCCTTCCACTTTCACAGAAAAAAAATATATATATATGTATATATATATATATACTCCCATCATCCCGTGTTTCATTTATTATCATCTCCAAATTATTTATTTATTTTTCTAAATTATTCTTTGGTATTCTGAAAATGATCCAACTCTTCAGCCTGAGAAATTAAAGTATAACGAATATGAGACATGTATGTTTTAGTTTTTAATTTATTTCTTTTAATTCATTTTAAAATTATATACATCTGCATTCTTATTATTAATTTATACATTGAAAATTGATTAATCTACATTATAATAGGGCATTTGCATCACTCCTGATGCGACACGTCAGCGATATGTGAGTCTCATTTTTTAAAAGTGTGAAAAAAGTGTCAAGTCTGGGGCTCGAACTCGAGTTATTGAGATCTAAACAACAACATTTATACCACTGAGCTAAACGATTCTTTGTACATTGATGGCTAAAACAAATATATATTTATGAAGGTCGGAAGCCTATGATTCTTCGGTTTTTTCTGTGGGACCCACACTTATTTATTTTATCTAATGATTTAATAAATACTTTATAACTTACGTTTTGAAATGGGATTCGTTAAAAAAAAAACCCAATAAACCTCTTTGGTCTGTAAGCGTTCTCTTCAATGAAAGTTTAGGGTTTTCAATTTTTAATCATCGGTTCATGACTCATCTAAGAAAAACAGATCGACTCTCTGAGTTTCATGAATCAGTTTTTCTTCTTTAGTCTCTACATCTCCCCATCTTTAATATATTCATCATCGGTTCTTTTATTTTGCCTGATAAATCATGATTGTGTGGTTTTAATTTTCTTTGGTCATCCTTAGCTTGCACCCTTTGATCTAACCAAGAAGAAGAAGAAGACATTTGTCGTTCAGGATGCCATCGAGGACACAGCTGAGTCACACGGGAGACATACTATCTGTTGCCTTTGTTTAATCTTTGAAACATATTTGTTTCTTTTCATCAGTTGCTTTGTTTAATCTTTTTTTCCTGCAAATAATGATGGCTTTGACAGTTCATTTACGGGAGCCAAGAAGTAAAAGAAGAAGAAGCCAGTGAGTGTTTGACATTTTATGTCTTCCTGAGTTTTTTTTTCATTCATTAAACTTGGATTTTGAAGATTATGTGCCTCACATTCTTTTTATTTTGATGGTTGTTAGGTTGAATGAAGATCATTGAATAAAGAAAATGTCGATGCTCCTGAAGATTTGGAGGGTACTTTATA
>NC_027749.1:13215751-13216645 GCF_000695525.1 Brassica oleracea var. oleracea | reverse complement strand
TTACCTTACTAGCAGAGTTCTTTTGCACAGCTATTGTCAATGGAATTAACACTGGAAATTGATGGTGCTATATTTCATGTTCCAAATGCTAACGCAAGCTCCAATGTTGATTCTCAGCTTTAACATGCCAAAATCACAATGCAGTGGGTGTTGTAAGGTAATTTAGTTTTCAGTTAAAAAAAATTCTAAACTGTATTTATGCATCAAACTTATCATCTGTAACATAATAATATGCTTTTTCTGTGCTAGGAACCGTTTGTAAATAAACGTCTCGGATTTATATGACTGCTTAGTTTGTTGCTTTTGACAGTGAAATCACTAAGCTTGCAATGTGTCAGGACAACAAAAGCATCTCACCTGATGGTTAGCTTTACAATTTCGTTGGTTTATTTTTCCTATTATGTTGGATGGATTATTTTAGCTAACAAATATCGCAACAGAACGCTGGCAATAACTCTAATAGATTTATATATACATTTAGAATTGGAAGTTTGGCGAGAACAAGAACAAGTACTTCTGTCACGCTATTGGACAGTTATACGCCATTTCAAGAGAATTGATTTCTTATATTTCTCATAATCAGTAAGATTTTAACTGTTTTGTCTACTTTGCATTCATACCTCATTCTCCATCTAACTTCTCGGTGCTACTATATAATGATCAAGTCATTTTCTGCACAAATAGGCGAGTGGGGATGTTACGTTGGGTGCTTGGTTTATTGGGCTTGGCTATACAAAGTCTGTTGTGACTCTAAAACTTTTACCTCATTTAACATTGATTCTGGTTCTTGGGAGGATTGCAGATTGTGAATGAAAGGCACAAGCAGGGAACATATGTGTAGCTGCGTTCGACTTGACATGTAGCGGTATCTGCAGATCCGCTGATCCCATTGTG
>NC_027749.1:13203793-13215610 GCF_000695525.1 Brassica oleracea var. oleracea | reverse complement strand
AAGCTATCTTGGATGACAAAAAGAAGGATTGCAAGTTTAATAACTTCTATTTTAGACTTTAATTTCAACTAAATTATAATCAGTCTTTTATCCATATCATCTTAGTTATAATCGTAAGGATTTATTAGAATAAATAAACAGTTTCAACAATATTTAATATGTGATTTAATAAACAAAAGAACATGTAGGATTTTTAGGATTTAAAGAGATTGGAGACAATAGTTAATGAATATGAAAAGAATACGAAGCAGATGATGAAAAATGATTCGAGCAAATTAGTGGCAACACAGAGGTAAGCGAGATAAAAATATCAATCAATAAATAATGAAAGAAGAATGAGCAGGGTTAAGTTATTACACAAGCCAAAACTAAGACAAATCAAACGACAAAACGTGAAAACAAATTTAAACAAGACAAGAGGAGATGATGAAGATAAAATGCATTGAAAAACTGAATGCTAGATTAGTAAGCAAGAGACAAAAATAGATTAAAATCCAAAAACTCCGCGCATTGGCACGGGTAACGATCCCTGGTGGTTAGTGAAGAGAGTTGGAAGAGTTCAGTTTTCTTCAAAAGTACCATACTTTTTAATTATCATTTGTCCGTTAAAAGCATATTTGTAACATATGCGAAAAGCCCAAAATTTGGAAAGATGTGTCCAAAAGATGAACATGGTCTAGACCTACGATGATTACTGGAGAAAAATATGAAGCATTCTGCTTAAATTTCAAATCAGTCTTTTGTGAGTGAAATGGTTCAGATGTATTTTCTCAAAGTTGATTATTTGTAGCACTACATACTCATCTTACTGTGATTGATTTGCCTAGACTGAGCACTATTGAGGACTAGTTTGTATTGGTAACAAATGGGGTCGCGTCATGAGTTTTCAATTCTGCAAGGACTTGGGATATCATCAGACTGAGAGACACAAAAAAGACTGGTCTTCTACGGTTTGGTTCAAGGGTTGCGTGCCAAAGCAAGCTTTCAACCTATGGACTGCCGAGCTAGATAGACTACCAACGCGAACCAGACTTGCTAGCTGGGGCATAACACATCAGAGATCATGTCCGGTCTGTCTGTTTGGGGGAGGAAACACGAGATCATATATTGCTACATTGCGGGTTTGCTGCTGAAGTCTGGAGATATGTGACGACCAGATTGAAGCAAACTCACACAGGTTTCATTGACTGGGCTGAGCTCCTTTCCTGGATAAAGAGCGATTCCAACACAGCCCCTTCTCTCTTGTGGAAGGTCACCACTCATTATACGATCTACCATATATGGAGGCAACAGAACAACCTGCTACAAAATCATATCCTCATCCCAGCAAGCACTGTCTTCAGGCTGATCGACAGAGACATCCGTAACACCCTCTTAGGGAGAAGATCAAAGAAGAAATTCATGCCACTCATGCCCAAATGGCTGATGTAATCATATTCTCTTGGGATAATTCTTTTGTAATGTTTCCTTGTTTTATTTTTTTTTGCATGGGAAACATTAGTGTAGGACTCTTTCAAACTTTTGCAGGATCTTTTATTCATTAATATGATATTTAAAGTTTGTAGCAAAAAAAAAATTTGATTATTTGTGGTCAATACGGAACGGTAAAGAATGCGAGGTCATAATGTTTAAATGATAGTAAAGTACAAAGAACTAGAAAATGTTTATACAAAGTCGAGACCTACAATGATAACTCCAGTCTATTTTGGTACAATAACAGGACAGAGTATGTGACTATTTTGTTTTCGGACAAGGGAATGAGTTTAACGTACAGTGCATGCTATATGAAGAGCTCTCATCGGCTTGCCATTCAATTTTGTTTTTGGACAAAAGAATGAATAAGCTGTTGACGGACAATCGTATGATCACACAATTTATCTCTGTTTGTTTATATATTACATATTTAAATATAAATAACATACAAATTTATGAAAATAAACCTGGGAATCGCCAAAAGCTCTAGTATATTCTAAATTTTTAATTCACCAATTCTACACCTTCAGTTAGGTCATCCAGAGATAAATTGCATTAGCTCGAACTATCTGCAAATGTTAAAAGTGAAATGACCCCAAAGTCACAAAGTGACTTTATCCTAACGATGAAGTTATATGCTGCAAACAAGATTCATATACGATAGTACCTGGCTCATTTTTCGGCGGTGTTTCGCTGAAGGACGGACACTAGCTGCAGCACAAGAAACCATTCTCGTCATTTCGCTGACAGCAAAAGACCATACTAATTTATCTTCATCAAAATTTCCAATATATATTTACATATTCAAATATAAAGAACATACTAATTTATGAAAATATACCAGGGCGTAGCCAAAAGCTTAGTATATGCCAAATTTCTAATTCATCAATTCTACACTCCTTTAGTTTAGGTCATCCAGAGACAAATTGCCTTCAAAAGCTCGAACTATCTGCAAATGTTATATGACCCCAAGTCACAAAGTTAAATTCTGCAAAAAAGGATTCATATATTCAAAAAAAAACAGTACCTGACTCATTTTTGGGCGGTGTTGCGCTGAAGTACAGACACTAGTAGCAGCACAGGAAACCATTCTCATTGTTTCGTTGGCATCGAAGCTATCCGCTAACCGCGGGTCAACAAGACCATGAAAGTTGCCATCCTTTAGAGATTGTACCATCACAGGCTTTGCCTAGAATTTGGTGAAATTTAGAAACTTATTCAAAAACCGAGGAATTGAGTGTTTAAAGAAAACAAGAGATAACTAACCCAATCAACTAAAACATCATCATCATCAGGAGAAGACCGCGATCTAACCAGAGGCTTGCGTTTGGTTATCAACTCGAGCAGCACCACTCCGAAGGAGAACACGTCTGCCTTTTCACTGAGTTGTAGCTTTTATATCATGATGTATAATCTTAGGCTTATCTGAACCAAACGAAACAATAAATCTTTGACAGCTACAGATAAATACTTGGACCCAAAGACAAGTAACATTACCCTACTTACAATCTTCATGCGAGTATGACAATCATTTGTTATTACTAAATATTTGGCAAAAAATATGTAAAAAAACTAGTAAAACATTAGCAAAAATTTAATAAAAAGAACATAATAATAATGAGAAAAATAAGAAGTGGCCGAAGAAGATGCATAATATGTGTTGGTGAAGTTAATGTGATAATTACGTATATAATTCCACAAGCATTTGTTATTATCAAATATTCATCAGTTATTTTACAACAAATTTATATAAACTTTACGACTGATTTTCAAACTAATTGAAATTAAAAGTTATATTTTTAATGTTTCAATTTAGTAACAGACCAATTGAAACAAATGCTCAAATATGAAATCATGAACAAATTGTGGAAGAGAAGGTTTTGAGCAGGTGCGTGTTTGTTAACCTTAGATATATTTTTTCTACATATTTTTAACCTTGGATATTTCTTATTTATGTCTTGTATATTGAGTATACTGACATCATTTTTTGCCATTCTATTATTTTTATTTGTGTCTCTCAATTTATTTATTTGGTAAGTCTTTGTGTTTATTTCATAAATAATGGCTAGCTCACTCCAACATTATGTCTGGTTTCCTCCTATATTCCTGATTATTTATTTTTATTATTATATTGTTATTCGAAGTATTTCAATGCCGTTACTAAACATTTGTATGCTGTTGACTTATAATGGGCTTATAGATTTATTCTGTTGGGCCTAATGGGCTTATAGATTCATTTGAAGCTTAATGGGCTTATCTATGCATGAGAAGTTCTGAGTCATCATCTCAGAAAATAGAAGAAGACTTTTTAACCTTAGACCTTAGCAACATCGTAAGGAAACACCAATCTCTCTTTCTTCCTCTGAAAAAGGAGATAAATGGTGGCCTCTCTCAGACTCCCTTCTCTCACCTCCCTCCTCTTTCCCGCCACCACTCGTTATCCAGCAGCTCTCCGCCGGACCCTATGTCTTCGGAACAGACCCGCTTCTGGATTCGCGACGGCGCCGAGCGGCACCGCTTCGCCGGAGACTAAGTCGGAGGTCGGGAGGCTACCCAGGTCGGACCAAGCAGTTACGCCTCGGTCGCAGGACTTCAGCGCTTGGTATCTTGATGTTATAGCTAGCGCTGAGCTCGCTGACTACGGTCCGGTTCGTGGTACGATGGTGATTCGTCCCTACGGTTACGCGATCTGGGAAGCGATTCAGGTTTCTTGTTGTAAACTTTTGAGTCTTTAGAATTTAGCTTTGAAGTTGATTGCCTCTTTCGTAGGACTACTTGAATGTGAAGTTCAAAGAGACTGGTCATAGCAACATGTACTTCCCTCAGGTACTGTTTTAAGTTGAACATTAGTTTAAGACAGAGTTTTAATAATTAGTACAAGTCAGATGAAATTTAATTACAGTTTGAAGTAGAACCATTAGATGAAGCTGGTGTGTGTTGTTAGCTCAGACATAGTTTTAGTTTAGAATATAGTTAGTGTAAGACTGACTGATGAAACACCTGTTCTTGATTATTTACAGATTATTTATTGATATTTGCTTCTTGGTGATAATCACTTTGTATTATCCTTAAAAGACATTTTTGGTGCAAGGGGTTGGATTTTTATTACATATGACAGAGTTTCAAATATTTGTTCACAAAGAAGGAAACTTTACTATAATGAAGTCAATGCATGTATTGTTGTCATTCTTGTTTTTGACGTCATTGCTGTTGTGTTCTTATGTTTTCAGTGATGGTTTGGCCTTTTGTGCAGTTTATACCATACTCGTTTATTGAGAAAGAAGCTTCACACGTTGAGGGGTTTAGTCCCGAACTAGCCCTTGTCACTGTTGGGGGAGGAAATGAACTTGAAGAGAAGCTTGTGGTATGTTTTACCACAAAGCTAGAGTTGTGAGAATTCATTACCTAAGTTCTGGCTCTGATTGTTGAGGTTGTGGCAGGTTCGGCCTACCAGTGAAACCATAGTGAATCACATGTTCACCCAGTGGATTCATAGCTATCGTGATCTTCCTCTCATGATCAATCAGGTGTGGACAGAAATCCAAAATTGTATATTATTCTTCCTATATGTCGTTTTATCACTCCTGGTTAATTTCATCGTTCTGTGGTTTAGTGGGCCAATGTCACTAGATGGGAGATGCGGACAAAACCATTTATTAGGACTCTTGAATTTCTGTGGCAAGAGGGTCACACTGCTCATGCCACTCCTGAGGAGGCAGAAAAAGAGGTTTGTTCTCCACTTTGTTTTGGTTAACTTATAGTCTTTTTCTTTGTTTGTGTGTGTGGTACACTCTTGTGAAGAATGTTTAGTGCTGTATTGCAGGCAAAGCAGATGATCGAGATCTACACCAGATTTGCTTTTGAGGAAACTGCCATACCTGTGATTGCAGGTCGAAAATCAAAGTTGGAGACCTTTGCTGGTGCTGATACAACCTATACTATTGAGGCTATGATGGGAGATCGGAAGGCTTTGCAGGCTGGTACCAGCCACAACTTAGGCCAAAACTTTTCTCGTGCTTTTGGAACTCAGGTACAGAACTATTATCTTAGAAGTGTTGTTTCCTACCTGTGGTTCATCTATGCTTTAGTTTTTTTTCACATTCTTTTTGCAAATTCATGTTGAAAGAATGTTAAAATGAGATATATGACAATGACAGTTCCAAGATGAGAATGGAGAAAGGCAACATGTGTGGCAGACATCATGGGCAGTCAGTACACGTTTTGTCGGTGGTATCATCATGACTCATGGAGATGACACCGGTCTTATGCTTCCTCCCAAGATAGCTCCAATACAGGTTCCTTGAGCACTTTCCTTTTGCTTTATATCTGAATAACATGATAATGACAGTGGCATTACCTTCTCTTTTCTTCCTTGGTAGGTAGTGATTGTACCTATTTGGAAAAAAGACAGTGAGAAAACAGAAGTTCTCAGTGCTGCATCATCAGTGAAGGAAGTTCTCCAAACTGCTGGGGTTAGAGTTAAGCTTGATGAAACAACAGAAAGAACCGCAGGGTGGAAGTTCAATTTCTGGGAAATGAAGGTTCGTTACTCTTTTAGGTGTGAAACGTAACAATCAGCTCTGATAGTTATCATTCGTTGTAATAACTTGGTTTTGCAGGGAGTCCCTATAAGGATTGAGATTGGTCCACGCGATGTATCTAGCAACTGTGTTGTCGTCTCGAGGAGGGACATACCAGGAAAGGCAGGAAAAGTGTTTGGAATCTCAATGGATCCGTCAACGTTAGTGGCATATGTAAAAGAGAAGTTGGATGAGATCCATTCATCACTTCTTGAAAAGGCAATATCATTCAGGGATAGGTACACTTTGTTTATTGTCATGTTTCTTCTCCCGTACAAGACTCTCCCTCATCACAATATTTTGTTTGATGTGATTGTGCAGTAACATAGTGGATGTGAACTCATACGAGGAGCTCAAAGCTGCGATTTCTTCAGGGAAATGGGCAAGAGGTCCATGGTCAGCCAGTGACTCAGATGAGCAAAGGGTAAAGGAGGAAACTGGTGCGACCATTAGGTGTTTCCCGTTTGAACAGACTCTAGGGACCAAAACATGTCTAATGACTGGTAATCCAGCCGAGGAAGTTGCTATCTTTGCCAAGTCTTACTAAGGAGGCCTCTCGTTATTTTTACACACATTCTCAAAATTATATCCAATCTCTGTTTATTAAAAAAGGAAAGGGTCCAGAAGTCCTGCAAGATTTTGTTTCCGTGGCTGTTGGGAGTGGAGTGATTGTTTCTCTGGTCTTTTCTGGTGCATTTGCCCCCAATAACTTTCTTATGTCTTTAATTTTGTAAAGGAAAAAATTGAATGATTTGAGGATTTCAAATGGCAAATTCCTTTTATTGCACCACCTGGTTGAACTCTTTTGTCTTCAGCTCAGCTCTTGTTTCATTTACTATAATCGATACTCCCTCTGTACCATTTTAAGTAGTGTTTGAGGTTTTTACATAGAGATTAAGAATATACAAATTTCTATGCAATTTATCTTGGTTACATAAAATTGCATCTAATAAAATCAGTCTAACCAGTAAAAAAAACATGTAGTATTTTGTAATTGGTTGAAAATTTCAATTGACATTAAATTTTATTTAGAAATGTGAAAACATCACTTATTATGAAGCAAAATAAAAATGTTTAGACACCACTCCACTTAAAATGGTACAGAGGGAGTATTTGAGAAAACAAGAAGAGACTGTTCAGTTTGTTAACGAAAGATAGAGAGAGAGAGGAGACGGATATAGTTCAATCCATAATCTAGTCATATAACCATCTTTACATGAACTTGAGGACTTTCACTCCAAACCCAATCCCTATGAAAGTTGCAATGGAGATACCGAATATTCCAGCGAGAATCCCAGGAACGATCAACGAGTTCCATCCCTTTGCAGTAGCCATTCCAGCTGCAGTCGTGGGTCCTCCCACATTAGCATTTGATGCCAAAAGCAGCAACCTTAGCTCGACGTTGAGCAGCTTCCCTACCCCCAATATCACAGCAAGATGTGTCCCAATCTGGACCAATGCAAACAAGAATATGCTCGGCGCAGTGTTTATCACACTCCATATGTTTCCGCTCGCACCTATCACAGTGAAGAACACCTGAAAAGAAAAAAAGTAGTTTGATGTATAATTTTTTCAGAAACTTTGCGTTGTTCTTGAAAATGAAAGTGTGTAAGATTCTCTCTCACACGTACCTGCATAAGAATGAGAGCCATGGCTTCTCCAGATGGAGCAAGACGGCCAAACTGGGAGGGAAAGACAGTTGCTAAAACAACAACCACTGCGGTTATCGCTGGCAAGCTACCACCCGAAATCCCGAAATGCTTTGTTAGCAAAGCCCCGATCTTGCATATAGCTAAGGACACAGCGATTCCAGTAGCTATCAGTAGCACAGGGATTTTGTTTTCAGTTTCAGAATCTTTGATCGTCTCTGCATCTGTACATGGGAGAGCAACATCAAAGTCAGAGAGTTCAGAAACAGAATCTATCCAAACATCACAGCTAACATTCAGACTTACCACTAGTTGGTGGAGGTAGAGTTTCAGCAGGTATTTTGGAGCCTATAGCGAACAAAGAAGTGAAATAAACAGCGCATATAACGTTATCAGCAGCGAGTCCAGCAGCTAACACTGATGGCGAAACTTCGAGAGCATTGGCTATGGCAACATAGTTGACAGCTGGACAAAACAACAATCAAAATGCACCAATCCACACTATAAGAGGAATGGAACTAAATAAGTCTCCTCAAGAAAATGGAAGAGTTAAGCTACCTCCACCGATATGCCTCCCCATGAGAGCAGCTGCAATCTTCCAACTATCCGGACCAAGTGCTCTCATCGGCACTAGGTAGTACGCCAGAGCTGTACCCACTGTTGTCGCAACTGTAATAAAACCACGAATAGAAAATGATCAAGCTGAGGAGACAAGATTGATGTCGGTCCTGGGCCAAACATTCGCCTTAAATCCTCAAATATAAATAGACCCCTAAATTTGTAAAAAAAGAAATTTTAAGCCTCCAACTCACTTGTTAATTCGTAAGAAGTTCCAAAAACTATCCATAAAAATAATTAAGATAAAATGGATTCGTCATCACTGGTTCTCACCTGAACCAATAACGAAAGCCAAGAGAAGCTTCCCAGTGGACTGAACCACACGGCGCAAGTCAGCTCTAAAGAGCAAGAGAGGAACAGCCAACGGGAGCAGGAAGTTCAAGACGACAGCAAAAGCAGGAGAATCCGAAGAGATGACGCCAAGATTACTAGCGGCAAGGCCAATGAGTGTGCTGACCAACGCACCACTCACCGCACTCCCCACCTTCGTCTTCTCCGACCTGTACTTCCAAGGAAATCAATCACACCACTACACTTTGTGTGATCTCAAAACAACATCATTACCAGAGACCGAAGGCGCCAGTGGCGAAGAGCGCAGTCCATGTTCCCCATTCGTCGTTTCCGGATATGAGAGGCGTGTTCAGCTGCGATCTCACTCTCACCGATCTGATCGGGGACGATACGTTACGAGAGTCGCTAAGCCGCGGCGAGGAGTAGATGATGGAGAGTTTACGAAGATCCTGGCGTGAGACAATGTGCGATCGCCGCCGAATTAGTCCTGACGACGGGGATGAGATGCCTGTCGCCGCATTGAGGAACGCCAAGCTCGTCGCCATATCGGAGTCTAGGTCTGCTTTACGATGGAAAGTGACGATTGAGAGAGAGAGAAACGTTAATAAATAAAAGCGGACTTGTTGTTGACTCCTCCATACATAGTGCGTCAACTTTTCTCTCTCTTCAAAATATCAATACCCACCAGCACCACCTACAATCAAAAATTGGTTTTAATCTAAAAACAACTAAACCAAAATTGAACCGAACCAAACCATAACTTGTATATCAACAGCCAATTGGTCCAATTCGGTTTAGCCAGAAATCTGAATCCGATTTAGAAAAAAAACATGAACCATTTCCCGATTGATAAGAATTTAGGTATTGTGAATACGTCACATTCGCAATAACCGGTTCGGTTTCCTTGTTTCTTTGGGAGTAGTTTTTGGAGTCTTCGAGATCGCGCTTTGACCTCCCCCGTAAGTTGCTTCCGTGGAGATTCTCTAAACAGTTTTGATCTATAGTTTACAAAGATTTCAACTTTCTGGGTTTGTCTTTCTACTCTCTCTAGTGTGTTTAGCTATGTAATCGAAGTAGGCGTACTAATTGGTGATTACAGCTCATCGAGGAACCTAGGGTTTTGTCTCTTAATTGAATTGTATTGATTATTGTGCAATTAGAGTTCTGTCTCTAATAGTTACTCTAGGGTCATCGCTCTTAGAACGGACAATGCATCTGACCTAAAGGTTTCTCCTTTTTGGTGCTTACTTCAGTTCTCATGTAGAAGCCTCTGTTTTCGGACAATGTAGAGAGTTGTAACTGGGTTTTGTTAGATTATGTTTATGCTTTTCTTTTGATGACCAATAGTTCGATTGTCGTCTTGGCCTTTGAGCATTGTTCTCATCTGTGTTCACTATTGAAATCTTGAAAGGGAACTTGTTTTACATAAACAAGTCTTGTTGCTTATTTTCAGGTGGATGCCTAATATCTTGTGCTTCCTCGTCGATCTGTTTTATATCTGCAATTAAATGGTGACTACACTATCCTTTTATATCAATTCATATAACATCAGTTATTTCGTTTTCAACTCAGTCAACTATCTCTCCATTCTTCAGTTATCTTGTTTGGTATTCTCTCTTATGTTACCTTTGTACCATCCTCTCTTACATGCTTCAGGACACCATTGGGTTTGTAGATGAAAAGAGCGAGAGCAGATTATATGTTGGAAACTTGGATCTTAGAATAAACGAGTAAGCAAAAAAAACAAAATCACCGTGAAGCAAAGCTTATTGTTACTGCTGCCCATAGATCAAAACTTTGTAACCTTCTCTTGTTGATAGGGCTGCGTTGATAAAGATGTTTTCTCCATATGGGAAGATCATATCAGAAGACTTCCTCTGGCACACACGCGGGCCAAAGAAAGGAGAGCCACGCGGCTATGCTTTCATTCAATACAGCTCTAAAGGGGTAACCAATAATCTGTCTTTCCTGTTTTTTTAAGTTCCGCTTAGATGAAAGTGTTTTAGGTAAATGAAAAAAAAACAGGATCTGATTTTGATTGAGCAAATCTCCTGATTTCTACAATCTAAAGTGAGCATACAGGAAGCTGAATTGGCTAAGGAGAAGATGCATGGGAGATTAGCTTGTGGTAGGCCCTTGGTAGTTCGTTTAGCTAGTGACAAGCTTCTAGAAGATTCCTCTCATGATCATCCCAAAAGGTTATTACCCGAAGCAAACAGAACGAGGTCTGCAAGTGGAAGCAGCTCAGGACAAATGAGCCGAGATGAAAAAGTAGCTGCCATTAAGAACAAACTCAAAGCGTTGGAGGACGATGAGAAACAACGAGATCCCAAGAAACTGAAGAGATAAAGATCCCTTTGAAACACAAACAAACTTGATGTAAAAGAGAGTTGAAATGTTTTTTTTTTCTCGAAGTTAAACCAAATTAAATTTGAAGGAATGGTATCCTGTTTTAGTGCCAATTACTCCATTACCGGAAACTGAATCAAAACTCAAATTACCCAAACCGAAACTAAGCGTTTGTTGGATTTGGATTGACTTTTTGGATTTTCTAAGTTTCACTAGAAGTTCTCCAGCAGAAATAAAAATTTAAATATAATATTATTTTATTTTAAGAGAAAATTTTTGTTTACACGGTTTACTCTGTTTGGTTTGTGTAACCTGTACGACTTGGTTCATGTTAACCAATATGGTTTGATTGGGTTTAGTCATAATAATTGAATACGTGGGCAAAAGAAAACAAATCAGTCATATACTAATTTAGTTTGTCAAGTAAATAAATCCCTGAAAAATAAACAAATCGATGGAAATTAAGTAAACGTTATGAACCATACCGTGGATGGCTCATAACTAAGAGATTATGATTTGTAATCTTTTCATTTATATATGACGGTGTAATCTCATATATAAAGAACCTCTATATCCTATATAAGGAACCTCTATGTTATGAATAAAGATAGACTTTTTCATTTCTTTT
Organism: Brassica oleracea var. oleracea; assembly: GCF_000695525.1. Classification (NCBI taxonomy): domain Eukaryota; kingdom Viridiplantae; phylum Streptophyta; class Magnoliopsida; order Brassicales; family Brassicaceae; genus Brassica; species Brassica oleracea. Next base: position 13,204,022 of record NC_027749.1, on the reverse strand, counting down.
ATAACACGTTATCAACACGAAACTCTAAATCCCTAAGCTAATACCCAAATCGAAAAACCCTAAAACCTAACCCTAGCCGGCGATCTGACGAACCCTAAACCCCGATCGCGTCTCTTGTTCCCGCATCTGTTCCAGCTCGCGTCCCCGATCAGCTTCAGCCCAAGGCGTTCTTGATCCTAGCTCAGACGTTCGCGACCCGAGAGCTGCTCCAGCACGCGACCTCTTCCTT
>NC_027749.1:13200078-13201787 GCF_000695525.1 Brassica oleracea var. oleracea | reverse complement strand
ACTTATTATTGCCTAAAAGAATCAAGTTGATAATCTGATTTCGACATCAAACTTGTGTGATTGCCTTGCTTGTAAGATTTCTCTGATTTTTATCTCCTTGAATTTATTTCTATTAGATTGTCTGATTAGATTAAATGAATGAAAGATTTTTCTATATGAGTACACTGAAAAATGCCAATATAAGTACTAAAGCAGGTATCGCCAGTCAGAAAGAAGACTATGACTAGGCTAATATATATTATTGCCTAAGGGTATGCATCTAGAAATCAGTGATGCATTATATTCACCCAGCTCTAAGAGCAAGAGCAACCTATTGAGTTTTAAAGATATAAGAATGAATTGTTTCCATATTGAGACAATGGGCGAAGGAAACAAAGAGTTCCTTCAGATATATGTATAAAATCGCCCAAGGCCATAATAAGTCCTAAAGACTATACCTGCATTCTCTACTGACCTAGACTATGCATAGATCAGTATGATAGAGGCTTTTATAGGCTAAAAGCCTGGGAAAATATATACTTTAGGGCACGACCGGATTGGCCATCCTTGTCCAAACATGATGCGAAAGCTGATATTCAAAAGGCACACATTAAAAGATAAGAAGAGTTATCCCAAAGAATCTCACGTGTGTAGCATGTACACAAGGGAAACTCATTAGGCCATCACCAGTAAAACGGCTACGAGCTCCTTTTTCATAAATAAAGACTATATGTCTAGATAATACTGGTGAATACATGTCCCAAGCGTTTAAATGATTATGGTATGTCCATGGGGGTAAGTGTGGACAATTTTATGATACATGTCCATACCAAGAACGGCTTGGCCGAAATCTTTTAAAACGCAAATAGTTGATTGATAGACCATAACATATGAGGTCAAAACTCCAATTCACAGCTTGGGTCGCACGAAATTTACATGCACCTAAGTTAATACGCATCAGGTCATTTAGTGAGCATAGATATCCCCTATCACAATTATTAACGGGTCAAGAGCCAGACATACCCCATCATAAGACATTTGGATGTGCTGTCTATGTACTAATTGCTCCACCACAGAGAACTAAGATGGGACCTCAAAAGGAGGATGAAGAGATATGTTGTATATGATTCTCCCACAATAATAAAGTACTTTGAGCCAACTATGGGTGATTATATTTGAGGCCAGGTACACGAATTATTTTAAGACCAGGAGGAGAAAAAAATAATACAGTTGGTAAAAGAATGGTAAAAGAAATAGAATGGAATAAACCATCGATGTCTTGGCAAGATCCTTGGACTAAAGAATGTGAAATAGACGTCCAAAGATTATACATTTACAAAGCTAGCTAATCAAATGCCAGACACATTTGCTGACCCGAAAAAGAATGACTAAGTCATATATAAACCAGATTGTAAAGCACCAACGAATTTGATGTCCAAGAAGAGACACAGTCAAGTTGCTACAGAGTCTAGACAACGTATGAAACGTGGTAGACCAAATAGGTTCCAAAAGATAAGAATCCTCAGAAACAAAAAAAAGGTGCAGAGAATGATACTCAAAATCCAAATCCGAGGTTACTAAGGTAACCATCCCAGACATGGAGATAAGGCCGGCCGGCTCTACGGTACATGTACCAAACAATGTAGCTTGGGACGCCAAGCTGCAAAGTATTAAAGGTCCTGATAATAATGAATCTCAATCGATTATATCATGTCTGGAACATAATGGAA
>NC_027749.1:13190300-13199224 GCF_000695525.1 Brassica oleracea var. oleracea | reverse complement strand
ATCAGGGGGAGTAATGTGTGTTGTACTCTTTTTCTTTCACCATGGTTTTGTCCCAAGTGGGTTTTCCTGGTAAGGATTTAATGAGGCAACATTAAAGCACATTACAAGCTCTAAATGGTTATGTCATCCAAGGGGGAGTGTTATGAACCAGATTGTGGATGGCTCATAACCAAGAGATTATGATTTGTAATCTTTCCATTTATCTATGACGGTGTAATCTCCTATATAACGAACCTCTATGTTATGAATAAAGATAGACGTTTTCATTACTTTTATAACAGTAAATGTTTGATCAAATAGAAGAATTTCCCTTTTTAAGCGTTTGTCACAAAAATAGTACTCAAGAAAAAAAATGACCAAAATATTCCCTTTTTATTTTGAAAAATTTAATTTTAATTTTTTTATTTTTTAAAATTTGAATCATATTCTCAAAACTCCACCTCTTAATTTTAAGCCCGACTGGTTTAAACGCAGCGGTTGCGGTTGCGGGTGCGGGAGTTTGCGGATGCGGGTGGTTGCGGTTTCAAGCGTTATTAAGCGTTTTGTATGACTGGTACAACGTTTGAAAATTGCTGCGTTTGCGGGATATTTGTGACTGGTTGATTATAAGATATTGAAGCGGTTTAATAATAAATTACTCATATTAACTTATTATAACATTATAAAAAATAAAAACATACTATTGTAATAAAATATAATAATTATCAATATAATATGACTAATAAAAAGTTAATTTTTATTTATAAAAAATTTAAATAAGTTGAAAGTTATCATTTTAATACAATTTGTTTTGAAGATTTATATTAAAAAAATATATATATTTTATTTCGTTTTATATATGTGTATATCTTTATATATGTGTGTATATAAATGTTTAAAAATTTAATAAATAGTTACTTTAATTTTTTTTAAAAAAAAATTATGATACTGTTTATGAATTTTAATTAATCTATAAAATATGCATATATTTTTATTTATAATATTTCCATTTTAAAATTTTAATTTAAAAATTTAAAAATATTAGTTTTAAAATCTTAAAATATTTTTGAAAATAATTTTATATTTATTTTTCCACCCGCAACCACAAACGCTAGCTGGAACCAACTTTTGATTTTAAGAGGTTCAGAGCGGTTTGTAGCAGTTTGTATGATTGTTTCGAAATGATGTCAACCGCTATCAACCGTAAAAGCTGCGATTGCGGGTCGTAGCGGAAAAACCAGTCTGGCCCTAAGTCTAGATTAGTTAACCCTAGAGTATAAATATATTTTTACCTTTTAATAAAAAAAATTTTGGTCATTTTTTTTTATGAATACTATTTTTATGACAAAAACTTAAAAATGACTATTCTAGAGAATTTCTCTTAGAAAAAAGAGGAAATTTAAAAGTTGATCATTATAACATATATATATTATTAATTGGAACCATATTAGACTCTCAAACCCGTAAGTGGCTTGGTATAAATTGATCTGGCCACAAGTTGTCATTTATTCGGGTCGCGAGCCACTTTCGGGTTTATACCAAGCCACGTCCCCCTCCAAACATGTTGTCATTTATCTATTGGCTCGCAATCCTGTACATATTGGCAACGGGGGGCTAGAAGTAGTCAATGGAGGGATCTCCAGGCTTGCCTTCTTTGTGGTGAGAGTAAAGAAACCATAGAGTCATAGACCACATAGTCTTTGCGTTTCCTTACACTTATAGTACTGTCTGGTCCATCCTATGCGCAAACCTCACTTGGTAAATATACGTGATCTGTAATCTTATGGAATTCCCTTTGTTATTATTGATTGACATACGACAATATATATACAGAGTTGGTGTTTCCTAAAACAGAGTGTTTCCTAATACAGAGTCGATATTATTTACATATATCTTATACGCTAATACCCTCCCTCAAGTTGGTAGTACGAAATTTCGTACACCTAACTTGGACAAAAGTCTTTCAAATGCTGGTCTTGGGAGAGCTTTAGTAAATAAGTCATCAAGTTGTTCCTTCGTCGAGATGTGCTCGGTAACAATGGTTCCATCTTGTACAGCATCTCTAACTTGATGACAATCTGCTTCAATATGTTTCGTTCGTTCATGGAAGACAGGATTCGCAGCAATATGAATGGCGACTTTACTGTCACAGTGTAAAGGTGTTGATCGAGAGTTCTGAAAGCCAAAGGTCTTCAAGAGTGCTCGTAACCATTTTATTTCACGCAAGGTATACGCCATGGCTCGATATTCTGCTTCAGCAGAAGAACAAGAAATTGTCTTTTGCTTCTTAGTCTTCCAGGAGATCGGAGAGTGACCTAAGTAGATGATATAGGCTGAGAGAGATCGTTGTGTAAGCGGACAGGCAGCCCAGTCTGAGTCGCAATAGGCTGTTATCGTTAGGTCACTATCTGAACGAAGAAAAATTCCTTGGGATGATGACCCCTTTAGATATCTGACCAAGCGCAAAGCAGCTTCCCAATGCGCGAGTAAAGGAGTTTCCATAAACTGTGAGAGGATGTGAACTGCATAGCTCAGATCAGGTCGCGTGCTTATTAAGTATATGAAGCGACCAACAAGACGACGATATTGTTCTGGGTTTTCGAACACAGGACTTGTTACAGAAGCAAGCTTGTGATTAAGCTCGATAGGAACTGACGATGGTGTTGCTCCCAGCATCCCTGCTTCAGTGATGATATCAAGGGTGTACTTACGCTGCGAGAGACAAACCCCATCTGGACCCCGAGAAACTTCAATACCCAAGAAATACTTTAACTTGCCAAGGTCCTTCATATGAAAACATTTGTTGAGATGAACTTTGAACCGATCAATAGTGCGCAGATCATTACCGGAAATGGTGAAATCATCAACATATACGAGGATGTGAAGAATCGTTTGTCCCTTCTTATATGAAAACAATGAATAGTCCTCCTTGCTCTGCGTGAAGCCAAATTGACGAAGAGCCGTGTGAGCTTGGAGCAGCGAGGAGCTTGTTTGCGTCCATATAATGATTTCCTGAGACGGCAGACTTTAGTGGGATCCGTCGTTTTGAAACCCGGTGGAAGTTTCATATACACTTCCTCTTCCAAATCACCATGTAGAAAAGCATTATGGACGTCCATTTGATGAACCTCCCAATCTTTTGCTGCAGCCACACTAAGAAGATATCGAACTGTGGTGATCTTAGCAACGGGAGCGAATGTTTCAGAATAATAAGTTCCCTCTTTTTGTCTGTTTCCACATATCACCAAGCGAGCTTTATAACGTTCAAGAGTCCCGTCAGCGTTGAACTTTAATTTATATACCTATTTGCTATTAATAGCCTTCTTGCCAGGAGGTAAATCACAGATTTCCCATGTATTATTAGCCTCTAACGCTTCAACCTGGTTCTGATACCATGTAATCTTATGGAACTCCCTTTGTTATTATTGATTGACATACGACAATATATATATAGAGTTGGTGTTTCCTAAAACAGAGTATTTCCTAATACCGAGTCGATATTATTTACATATTATCTTATACGCTAATATGATCCCAACAGGTCTGCAACGATTGCAGCTTTGCTCAGACCACTATACCACGTGTCGACTCCATACTGCTACGTCTTCTCTTCCAAGCAACCGTGTACAATCTGTGGAGGGAGAGAAACTGTATGATTCACCTTCATACTTCTCACCAGCCGCTCTATCTGATTTACTTAAATTCAACAAACTGTTGGAAACCGCTTCCGTTTTCTTGAACAGTGCGATGAATGCTCACCGCAAAGACTCAACTAGGGCTACTCTTGTGCTTTTGTTGCGGCTCGGTAGCGGGTAGGTCAGCCGCGTTGCTTTGCTTTGTTTTGTGTTTCTTCTACTCTCTACTCTCCTTTGTTTAAGATGAGATTTAAGAGTACCAAACTCTGTATATAAACTCTGTATATAAACTCTTTTTTTTTAATCAATTATTAGTGTTTCAAAAAAAAAAATCAGTTATTACAAAAAAAATTTGGCTTAAGATCTTTTTTTATAAATTTTCCAAACATACCAAAATATTATCTAATGATATTATCTTTCAAGCATATAGTACATATGATTAGGTTAATTCATCTTGAACCCATATTTTTGTTTTGAATATGACAACAACATGCATCAGTAGTACACAAACCATAGAAATAATCATGGTCTTTACAAAATATGGTGCATCCTCTGTTTCCTCCACGGTCACAAGTTTCTGTTCCATTGAAGCATTGAACATCCATCTGATCTGTTCCATAATTAATTTATTAAGTTTGTTGAATCAGAATATGTATGTTTATCAAAAAAAGATGAATCATGTTCATAACTATCAAATAAGGGTACAAGAATAAATCATACTTAGTCAAAAAAAGAAAAGAAAAAAGAATAAATCATAGTACCTGGAATACTAGCGGCTGTCGTATGAGAATGAGCACAAGATATGATGAAGAAGAATGTAAAAACAAATGCGACTAAAGTTTTCACAGTGATATTCATTTCTAGTATTTTCTCAACTTTTTATGAATCCTTCTTTGTTTAGTCTATATATATATATATATACTAGCTAATACAAATATACAATAAAGTCATTTTTGGCCAAAGATGAAAATAATATATATCCACATTTTTTCCTTATAGTGTCATAGTGAAGAAGGTAATAGAATGATTTCTTACCAAATTTACGTTTGACTTGGTGAGATAGTATTTAACATAAAGAGGGTATATGAGTTCGTTCGATCCAAGAATTCAACCTCGGACTTGATTGGCAGAAAATTAGCATAAACATAAACATAAGCATTATCCAATCACCAAATTTTTCAAAAGCATTTAGAATAGCATTTACGTGGTGCAAATGGTTCTCAAATGCTCTCTATCCAGTGGCGGATGTAGGTGTATTAAGAGGGTGGTACTTGCACCCACAAAAATTTCAAATTCTTTGTAATATACCTAAATGTTAGCTATTCTTTCATATTAAAAATCACATTTTAACATCAATTTCTATATTTATGTGTAATTTGCCCCCACTAAAATTTTATGCTATGTCAGCTACTATTTCTATCAATACTTTTATATGAAGTTTTTGGTAGAGCAATTGCATTAAGAATATATAAAATCTTTCAAATAATTTAATATAATTATTTATTTATCTAATAATATCACAGAATTATATTTATATCCAAAATTATATTAAAAAAATAATATTTTTTAGAAAAATAAATTTATTAAAATAAAATAAACTTAAAAAATTAAAAATTAAATTATTTTAAAATAATTTTAAAAATTTAAAAGGAAATAAGAAAATAATTTTTTTTTTTATAAAATGTTAATTAATTTTAAATAAATAAAATTCTTTTACATTTAAAATATAAATTATATATATAATTAAATATAATTCATTATTGTCAATAAAATATAAAAATTAATATACCTATACAAATAAGCAAATTAATTATACATATAATATATCTATATTTTCAGAAATAAGCAAATTATATATCATATAATAATTTTATATATAAATCATTTGCTGTTCTACCGATCATTTTATTAATTGCATTCATAAGAGTATACTGTTTTTATAGTAGACTGCTACTGCTTTGTCATCCACTCTACCAATCAAGCATTACTAGTTAAGAAATTGTGGAGGCTAATTAAGTATCCAAATTATATTTTAGCATGGGTGTTATGAGGCAAGTGTTATAGACTTTGTTGGCTATTGCTCGTAATAATCCATCATAGGCGTGGACAAGTATTTCAGCAGCAAAATCATTGTTATCTTTGGTTAATAGGAGAAAAGTTCCTTTTTGGCTATGAGAGAGGATTCTTGGGTCCCATCGTCTTCGGCTAGACCGGATCAAGCTATTGCACTAGTCAATGCCATTTTGGAAGCTTGAGTGGTGCTAGACAATATTTCACTTACACAAAGCTTGGCACTGAGTCAATCACTGCACATGGATGGCTTACGTGGAGTTATACGAAATATAGTCGGTATACATTTAAATACGGATATTGGGTGGCCAAATGATCCTTAACAGGAAAACTATATCAATGGGTACAGAGCCGAGCATGCATCTGTTTCAAGCATTTGCTTGGAAAAATAAAGACATCTAAAAAATACGCCTTTTCATATGGCAGATTACGCATGGAAACTGTAACAACCCTGATTTTTCTGGTGGAGCTTTTTTGGCTATATTAAAATTAAAACCCAAAACCCTTCTTTTTATTTTGTTTCAAATTGGAAGTTTAGAAAAACCTACCTCCCTTCCCTTCTCTTATATAAGTAACTCCACCCTCTTCTTTTTATTCATCAAGTCAAAGTATTTCTTTGCGCGTGACGAGTTGTTGAATTGTTAGACGACCAGTCACTAGTGAATTTTTCCGGTGGGATTTCCGGGTGAGCTTCCGGCGAGATTTTTGGACGAGCTTCCGGCGGAATTTCTGGACGAGCTTCAGGCGGGTTTTTCTAGTAAGTTTGTCGCCTCCATATTTCTAGTTATTGGAATATTTTAGGAAAGTTTCCAATTTGGGAAATAAGTTATATTAGGGAAGTTTCTATTTTAGGAAAGTTGCTATTTTATGAAAGTTTCTATTTTAGGAGAGGTTTCATTTTAGGAAACTTATTTCCGGAGAAGTTGAGCTCAAGTCATTGATTCTCGTGTTGCAGATGACCTCAATGACCGTATCTTCCGTTGTTCATTTCAGCATGTGGCTAAGGTGAGGGCTACTCCGTTAAATTTCGAGCTAGTTTAGTACTACTATTATGGAAAGTCTAGTTTCGAAACATGCTCCGTCTCTGTGAATCGAGTCTGTTTGAGAGTCTTGTTTATTTATTACTATTTTTGATTGTTAAACTGGAAGTAGGATAACAGAGGATTCAACGGTTGTGTGAAATGATTGATGTTAAAGACTGTTATATATATATATATATAGTTATATAGTAGGGACTATGTGATGAGTGCGGGGGCCTAGAGAGATCTGGGCTGTAAGGATTGTTATATATATATATAGTTATATAGTAGGGATTATGTGATGAGTGCGGGGGCCCAGAGAGATCTGGGCTAGCGACGCATAGAGTACGGGGGCCAGAAAAATCTGAGTTAGCGACGTATAGAGTGCGGGGGCATAGAGACATCTGAGCTAGCGACGCATATGTGATGAGTACGGGGGGCTAGAGACGTCTGAGCTAGCGACGTATATATTGTGTGGTGCGGGGTGCAGAGACGTTTGCATATCGACGCATATTGGTGGAGTGCGGGGGTCCAGAGATGTCTGGACTAGCGACACATATTATATTATCGTATATCCGTATGAGGAGAATACGGGGTGTGTGGACTAGCTATGTACCATCAGCGCATTGTTTGTTTTGTGTGATGCGCTAGGCATCTTGTTTGTTCATGCTAGAGTTATGCCTACATAGTCGTAGTGCTATGTACTGAGTCAGTGGTTTGCGGTTTAGCATCCCATACCTCACTGGGTGACTCCCCTGTTGCTCATACCTCTTTCTTCCCATTGCAGGTGAGTTTGCCGAGTAGTTGGATATCTGGACGGTTTGGTGTCTGGGATAACTGTATTTTATTTCGATTTTAATTAAATTTTCGATTTAATGTATTTGGTTTTTAAATTATAATCTTGTTTTATTTGGAAATTATTTGATCAAAAGGTTTGACATTTTATTCGGTTTTATAAATCAGTTTAATTTTGTATTTTTCGGTTAGTAGCATGCCGTTCTCGAGAGAGGAGGAGACGGGTGTTACAATTTGGTATCAGAGCTGGTTAGCCATCTCGGTTCTGACCCGAGAGGCGTCTTGAGACCTGTCGTGGGGCGCAACGAGGACGTTGCATTCTTTGAGAGGGAGTGAATTGTAACATCCCGAGTTATGATATATGGAAAGGCTTAAGAGAATTGATTTGATACCTATGTCACCAAAGTTGACTTACCTTTTCTGGAACACATCCGTTTAGAACTCCAGAGTTAAGCATGTTTGAGCTGAAGTAGTGGAAGGATGGGTGACCTCTCGGGAAGTGATTCGCGATACCGTGTGAGTGAGGCCAAAGCACGGGAAAAGGTCGGGTGGTGATTGCAGGGCCAGTAAACAATGATTTCGAGGCTTTAGAGAAATTAACGGACCGATCGCTGGAACGGGATGAGCCCACGGGCCGAGAGAGCGGGCGTGGGTGGCCCATTAGCTGTGGGCGGTCGGGGCGTTATAGAAACTTGGTGGGTATGAGTAATCTTAGGCTCCGCAATATGTGATGTGATAATCATTGTCTTTGATGTGGGGGCTATGTATGAATCTATAAACCATGTGATCTTCAAATGACCTCCATCTCGTCAAACTTTGAACTTAGGGACTAGACAAACCTGCCATCAATTTTCTGAGATCGAGTTTATACACCAATCAATGTCCTAGAGAAAAACCAAATTAGAATACTTATAACAGGAAAGAGATTCATATCCAGGAAAAAAATTCACCCCAAAGCTCGAAATGACGAGCTTTTTAGAGGAACTAGTTTGATATCCATTAGACACACAGAGGAGGAATCTCGAGCTTGGCATGAGGCAAATATGGGAGAAAATCAACTTGACGTACAAAAAAATCATCAACTAACATAAGCTGTAATCTTTCAAAATATTTGAGTGTTCGATGGTTCTTGGCGTCAAGACTTACATTTTAACGATTGTGATGTTGGATTTGGAAAGATCAATCTAGGAAAACACTACTTGTAAGAACCATAAACCGTAGGAGAAGGTTGTCTCCACTACAAGCTAAACACTACAAGAAAACAGGGGGATTCTGATGGCCGAAATCGTCGGTAATTCGTCGGAATCGGTCTATTCCGACGAATTTCCGACGAACCCGTCCGTCGGTATCGTTTCGTCGGAAAAAAAAAGTTCGTCGGAATTTCGTCAGAAATTCCGACGACTTTCTGACGAATACCAAGAAACGT
>NC_027749.1:13164554-13186190 GCF_000695525.1 Brassica oleracea var. oleracea | reverse complement strand
ATACCGACGAACTTCCGACGACTACAACGGTTACATTTTTTATCGGAATGTCGTCGAAAAGTCGTCGGAAAATTCCGACGGACCATATTTCGTCGGAATTCCGTCGGAAATGGCCGATGGAATTCCGACGACTTATTTTTTTTGGATTTGGTCGGAAATTTGTCAGTATTCCGTCACAAATGTCCGACGACCTTGGTGTCCGTCGGAACCTCCGTCGGAATTCGATGTGTTTTCTTGTAGTGAAATTTGAAGCATTCATATGGCCGATAAAATGTATTCTCCAACACTCAACATGCAACGCTTTAGAACAGATTGTCAAGATCTAATAATAGTGATTCACAGTCCAGAAGCATGGTACATCTTTTCGAGAAAGCTGAAGGAGGTAGTACCACAATTGAAACGTTTTCAAAACTTCACAATTGGATACTTTTCTTGAGCAAAAAATTCTACGCAGGACTCATTATCTAAAGTCTGCTAGATCTTTTTATATGGTGTTATATTTCGTTGGTTATTCCATTCTGATTTGGTTACTAGACCATCTTTGCTTTTAAGTATTAGAATAGTCATGTAAAAAGCACACATTTACATGACACATGGCACAGCATGGTGATTGGTGAGCACGTAAATCTTTCTATAAGTGTTTTTTGTTTCTGTAGCATTTTCAGAAGAAAGGAAAGGAAGAAGAAAAGTGCTTACAACAGTGAACAGAAAAGATGTAGTGATACATGCGATTAGGTTTTTATGAATATCTTAATCTCACATCAATTTGCTGAGTACACTGAACATGGACGTGGTTATTAATAATTTATTTTAAATGGATATTGAACCCAGCAAAATATAATCATGCATCCGTCACTTGCTATGAATTATGCCAAACACTCATAAATTTCAAAGTCGGCCGAACAAAAGTTTGCCAAAATATTGTAGACTTTGTGTGGTTCGTCATCTTCTAATATAACTGTTCTCTTTTGTTACTTGGATCTCCATAAATGATGAATCCTGAAAATTGAGGGCATAATCTCGTTTTTTTGCCATAATTTTTTTTTTAACATAAAACGAATAATTATATAAACCAAAAATAGTATTAAGAACAAAAGATTTGATTCAAATAATTATTTAGAACAAGATATAAAAAACTGAAATTATGATAGCCATAAAGCAATATTAAGAAGTAGAAAATATAAAACAATTTATACCTTTTTAAAGATAATAATAAGGTTTACAAATTTAGGATAGCTAAAAATGATGAATTTGATCTTTGGTGACTTTTTTGTTTTATAAATAAAAGATAGTTGATAAAAAAAGAAACAAAATGAACTAACGGCATTGGTTTCCAAGAGAAAAAAAATCATTATAAAACAACTGATTTGTTTTAGTATTTTTTTCATTTAAAACCTTATAATCTGAACCAACCTCATTTCATATTTTCAGGTTGAAATGCTGAAGGATGTTTAAGAGAAGTTAGCTAGACAGTTTTTGGGAAATATCAGCTGTGATAACTGCTTCTTCAAGCCTTTGATATTTATTGTTTAGGGTGGTGTATTCAACCGAGAGTTTTAGGTGATTTGTATTAAAATGACAGATCCACTATTATTCAAATATGAATTTTAAAAACTCATTTAAAATCCACTGTTATTGAACTTAACATTTCGTAGAGTACTATAAAAATCCATTGTTATTGAAAATATTTTAAGTTGTGGAGTTTTAAAGTTTTCAGATGATTTTAGAGTGTTTGGGTAGAGTTTCTTAGTTAAAAAAAAAATCTAAATTCCATCGTTTTGGGTTATATTCTAGAGTGTTTTAACAAAAATCACCTAAATTTCTGCAACTTATTGAAATCATCTAAAACTCTATTAAAAGTCAAATCACCTTAAATGTTATATTGAATATGAAGTGTTATTTTTGGTTTTAGATTGGCATAGGGAATCTACAATATAAATTATACTTTTTTTTTGTTAAAAATAAATGTAGTCAAAATATATTATCTTTTCACTAATTCTTCCTCAAATTTTTTTTTTTTTTTGGTCAAATAATTCTTCCTCAAATATGTCGAAAATTTCTTTTAATCTTCGCTAATATTAGAAACCTTGCTCATTTTGGTACTCCAATATTCAAATCTTAAGATCCCAANCCCATAATTCTAGATTAATAATAATAGATGGTGTAGATTATATACTTCAGTTAGTTATATGTACAATTTGCCTTTCACCCAAGTGAATTAGATGTTACCTAAGATAGTAATGAACATTCCAATGTTACTGGAGAGAGTAATGAAATTTTCAGTGTTACAGAAGATGCCAATCAAAGGTGATACAAAATACATTAACAGAAAAATGGAAAGCAAAGAGAAAAACAAAAAGTCTTTTTGTGCTAAAACTAAAAATTAGTGTTGATGTTTAATTCGTAAGCCGATGACATTCTGTAGCGAGAGTACAACCTCGCCGGTATGAGTTATCCGGCCGATCCTTTTGACCATGTTGTTTAGCTGGTACATTGTGCTTCAGTGCATCGTAGTTTATATACCGTGTCCCTTGGAGAATCCTGTGGCTCACACCTATATATGATATCATCTTCGTGATGTCTTCTGTTCCACCTTTGATGCAATTCCCACTCAACCAGTCACATTTTATCTGTCGACATTGGACTAATGCTGGACATAAAGCCATTGAGATGGTCATGACAATAACCAAGAACTTCACAAGATTCATCATTGAATGTCAAAGAGGGGTATGAAATGGAGAGTAATTGATTTCGTTACTGATTACAAGCCTTCTTATTGTAACTAAACACTTGATTTAGTCTACAATTATATATATGTTGATTTTTATAGGTTCATCTTTTATGACTACATATTCGTTTGTATTAATGGTTCTTGGAATATTTGACTTAATGATTTTGAATTTTTTTAGTTTGGGTAAAAAATCTGGTCTTCATACCTGAATTATAACAATATAATCCTGATTCATTGTACTTGATATTATTCAAAGAAGACTAGTTGAAACTTGAAACTAAGCGAGTCAAATTCGCATAACCTAAACCGGTTAAAAAATTAATATTGCTTTCCATATCCGTATTAGCATTTAAGGCTCAATCAAAACTAAGGGAACTGTATCAAAATAACTGATGGGATGCATCAGAATTTAGAACATGAACTTATATTTCAATTTTTATAAAAAAAAAATCATTTCATAGTTGAATATTGCTAACGTATAGTCCCATCCAGATTCGTTTTTTTTTTTTTGCTTATTATAAAACTTGATTTGAATATTAATATAAAATTAAAACCTAACCCTAGGGTTGGACAAAAAACTCGGATCCGAAAAACCGAACCGAACCCAATCCGAAAAAATAGTATCGATCTCGAACCGAAATTGATTAAATATCCTAATGGATTCAAAATTTTGGTATTTAGAGAACCGAAACCGAAGTATTTCGGGTACCCGATTATATCCGAAAATTGATTTATATACCTATATATATTAATTATTTTTGGATTTAATATATATTAAAAACATTAAAATACATAAGATACTATTAAGTTGTCCAAGATACTTATAAATATATACAAATAGTCAAAAGTACATGTCTAAAATAGCTAAAGTATATTCAAAACACCAACAATACTTAAAATATATATTGATTCTCAATCTAAATATTCAAACCAAACCAATTTATATTTTAATTTTAGGTAATTTGACATATGCTATTCAAATTTATATGTAATATATTGTTTTGTTTATAGATTTTGAGAAATTTAAAGTATATAATTAATTTTAAATTTTTAAAAATAATTTAAATGGGTTATCCGAACCCGAACCGAACCCGCAAAGATCCGAACCGAACCCGAACTGAAATCTAGAAATACCCGAATGAGGCTGAAATCTTTGAACCCGAAACCCGAATAGACCCGAACCGAACCCGAATGGGTACCCGAACGCCCACCCGTACCTAATCCAATACGGATGATTTGGAATGATTTATATTTTACGTTTTAATCAAATATTTTCCTAATTAATTCTGGAGTTGGATGCAAAGAGTAAAGAATGAGAGCTACAAGCAACTATAGTAGAGATGGAGGAGAAATTAACAACACTGCAAGAGAGGTTCTCAAAAGGAGTCGAGTAAGTTGGCAAGGAGCTCAAAGAAAATCCTTCGTCACTGTATAGCTTATCCATCTCTCAAAGAATATTTATCAAATTTAGTTTCTTCAAATTGGTAATGGCTATTAGGATGCAACTGAAAATCACAGAAGAGAAAAGAAGATAGAGTCACTGCAGAAAAAAAGCTTCAGGATTCTTAAAGCTTGACAAAGTGAAAAAGAGATGATGATTGCCAAGCATAAGGTACAACAACCTTTTCGTCTTTGTATTTAGATGTTTCATTCTGTGTAACTCCTAATAATGAATGTTCATGAAATGCACGAAATTACCATTTCAAACATACTAGTTAGCTGTAGCCTGTAAAGACAAGAGAACTAATTTGCAGGAAAACTAATACTATGCCATCTAAAAGATAAGCATGACTCTCCAAAGTAGATTCTAATTAAAGAAAACGATTTATGTTGTTTCTCAAAGTCTTCTTTTAGGACATCATGTCACATGCTTCAAGTGAAAGATGAGAGGTGACAGGTTTGTATAGCTTCAAACTCATGTGTCTTCAACCGCCATCAACGGGTACGGTGATGAACAAGTGTAGACGAGATCACTGTAGTTATAAATACTAATTGAGATATAAAAGTAATATTAATTCTCTGGGAATATGGTGCTACTGTCATCGTCTGAACATTCCATTGAAGACAACTGCGTCCACAATAGCATTCTCAGAAATCTGCAGTGATGAAACAGCTTGAGCAGCAATCAAATCAGCCGATAATCCCATGTTACTGTTATCCCATCCCCTTGCAGAAGGCTCATATGAGACTGACCAGTTACAGTCACTTACTCTGCTTCTGTGAACCGCTTGGTGAGGAAAGAACCCGTTTCTTCCGCTTGTAGAAAGATTGAGTTTGGCAGTACAATCCCAAGGCTTGAACCCCGTTTCTTGGTTTAGCATGGTTCGACACGAGTCATCAGAGTCCTCGCCTAGTAAGACATGCAGAGCAGCAGCCTCTGCAATAGCGGCACCTTCCTCATCCAATCTTCTTTGTTCCTCTAGCTTTTTAAGCTTCTTCTTCTCTAACTCAGCCCTGATAGCTGCAGAATTAGCAAGAGATTTCTCCAGACGAATCTTTTTCTTCTCCGCTCGTTTGACACGCTCCAGCTCGTCTTTCTCCTGCTTCATCTTCTTGGCCCAGCTTTCTTCATCTGCTGCTTCTTGATGTCCTTCCTTGATCCTTTGTTTCTTCTTCTCTAGCTCAGCCCTGATCGCTAAAGAAGCAGCAAGATTTTTCTCAAGACGTCGCTTCTTCTTCTCGGCTTGTTTGATTCTATCCGCTTCATCTTTCCCTTGCTTCTTCTTCTTCTTCCCTTCTCCAACAATCGGCTGATCTTGTTGACGCATTAAGCTACTATTATCCATGACTAGTACAACCTCTCTGTTCGTCTAGCTTTAGAACACGGTCCAACGGAAAAAAAAAAAACCTAAAACTTGTGCAATCTTAGAATAAAAGAAAAACGTGAACTTGCTTCTTCTTTGCTTCAGAAAAAAACAAAAGCAAACTCAATGACTACTACACCCACTCAGGTACGTAGGTATACCTCATTTTACGAACGATACAATCCCAAACAGACACAACAGGAGATAAGAGAAGAGAGACGCTGTAGGAGTTTGCAGACTTATCACTTGGAACCACTCGTTGTAATATCCAGCATCCCTTGGCTTGTCCCATTTTCTACAAAAGAAGAACTTTATTAGATTTGAGTAAAACCTAATTCAATCACACGAGCCCCAATTTTTCAGATCTATTTCCGAAATTCATCAAAATCAAACCAAAAACATGACTTGAATATAACTCGGTTCAATCAAGTTCTGTAGGCAATTAGAATCACACAGCTGTATTGTTGAGCCAGTCTCTAGACACCAAATCCTATGAACAAACTGAAGAATCAACGGAAACTCAAAGAGGAATCGGATACTACTAACCTGGGCTAAATGGCATAGAAGCGGGATAACTCAAAGAACTCTCTGAGATTTATAACGAGAGAGAAGACCAAACGTGGACGTAAAGTTTCTCTTTGGATCCCAGAGAGGTTCAAGTATAGAGTAGAGAGAAACGTAGAGGGAGAAGGTTTCGCGCAACGAATCATGCATTAAAATAGGAGACCAAGTACACGAGACTAGCTTGTGGCCCATGTAGTATTAATCCAATAGATATATGCCACGTGGCACCGTTAGAGGCGGTTCTAAAAGAATGTAAGACTTTTTGTGAAGTGGAAGTTTTCGATTGGGAGTGTAGGACTTGGGCGGTGCTAACTTGGTCTGACCACGTGTCTAGTTAGATCTTGATTAGTATTATCTCTGTTTAGCCGTTAGATTAGAAATGTTCACTCATTTTTAACGGCTGAGATTAGTTAGATAAGAAACTTAGGGTCTTTTCTTTTATCACCTTCTTTTTTTTGGTAGGATTCTTTTATCACCTTCTTAATCCTTCAATTCCTCTTCATTTTTCTTTAGCCTCTTTTATTTCGCTCTCTTTTCATTTAGTCAAATTAAGATATTATATGCTTTCAGTATTTACCTCACAGATCAACCTTGTTTGAACCTCTCTCTTATCTCATCTTTGTCTTTTAGAGAGAAGTTTTGTTTGTCGTTCCTGCTGATTTCTTCTCCGGCAATCTTGACCTGTGGTGTTCGGGTTTCCTCTCTGGCATCAATGGCTTTGATAGCGTCGTATGGCCGGCTTATGTGTTGGTGTCACCTATCCTTCGACCGGCTTTTGGCTGTAGGGCCCACGCCTTCCTCTTCGGTGTGGACTGTCGGCTTCTGGCTCTAGGGTTTGATGGCGGAGGGTTGTATCGGATGCTGTTGGTTCTCCTCTTCTTTGTGCCTTCTTTGTTCCAATTGATTCCGGCTTTGATTGGATCGACAACAGTTTTTAACTGGAACTCCATTGGAAGAGGAGTTCGTTTTTGGCTATAGTTGCATGGCGTCGTAAAGTCTTTCGGCGATGGAAGCTAAAGCGGTGTGGATGGGTCTTTCTCACCTTCAAATCTCGTCGCGGCGAAACTCTTTGAACGATAACATATTTCTGGTTTGGTCCGGTGGTTTTCCGATTAGTAGTTCCGGCAGTGACGCGCTGGCCAGTGAAGTTCAGTGGCATTCCGGCTATAGGGCACGTGTCTCCTCCTCGTCAAAATGTTAACGCGTGGAGAAGTTTGGATTGGGCTCACCATTTTTCTTTTTAATACTTGGCTTTTTGGGCATCCCTTGTATTATTATTATCTTTGTTTATTAGAGCATCTCCAAAAAGATTTTCTATTTCCAAGTTTCCAAAACTTTATATTCAATGTTTCAAAGTGTTCTTTTCCAAAAGCAAAATTTCAACCTTAACATTAAAATTATTTATATTTTACACTATAATCTTTATATTTGTAATATTTAGTCAAATTCATATAACTTTTATAAATAGCTAGCATATATATATAAATATTACAACAATCTTGAGTCTTATCCTTTTCCTTTCCAATATCAATATTATTAATAAAATCTTACACTAAAATATAATATTATAAATACAAATACATAATTAAATATTAAACTACAAAAAAATATCGCATTTCCATAAAACTATTTATGTAATGTTTCATTTTCGGTTACACATTTGATTGGACAATGTTTTGGAGATTTGGAGGTTCTGAAAAAAAAATTAACAGATTATTACTTTCGTTTTAATATTTAAATTTTTTGTAATAATTATGTCTTCATGTATCTTTTTAAAATTTTCTTTTATCAAATTTCTTTTGTAATATTTTTGTTGTCTAATTCTAATTTTGAAAAAGTATAGATCTTATTATAAATTTGTTTATTTAATTTTATGTGTAAAACTTGAATTTATAAAAATAAAATTAAAATATTTATGAGATATACAAATTTAAGGATTAAAACAATAAATGAGAAAATATTTAAAAATCTTAAATGTGATGTGTAATTAATTGTATAAAGACTAAAATGCAAATAAAAAGATGAAACTATTAATTAGAAGTTTTGAAAAGTAAAACTTCATATTTGAAGTTTCACTTCTTAAAATTCTAAATTTGAAGTTTTGAAATTCTTTTTTGGAGAGTTAAAAACTCTATCCGAAGTTATACAATTTATTTTGGAGATATTCTTAACAATATCATATGACAAAGTAAAAAAGATACTCTATGCTTTCACATCTACTTTCTCGATTATACAATAGATATACTAAGATACTACCAAAAGTTACCCAAATATCTATAAAATAAAAAATAGTACTATGGTCATGTGAGATCACCTCCAATGAAAAGTTCTTGTCTGGACTGTTTACAATTAAACAAAAAAAATATAAACAAGTTAAGAGAGAGAAGGAAATAAAATTCTTAAATAAGAACTTTTAATTGATTCAGTCTTAATTTCAAAATTCAATTTTAACTTTTTATTTATGTTATGTTAGAATATTGATTTTTTTATTTAAAAACTCTAAAGAATATCTCAAGGATCAAGATGTGCCCTAACAATGTTTCCTCAAGTTCGTGATGGATACCTCACGTGGCTTCCTTATGCACCCGTGAAGAACAATCTCCAGGATGCTGCTAAGGTTAGGTAGATACTTATAGTTAGTAAAGTTTATTTTATAAACTGCATCCGACTAAAAAAATGAAAGGTTTTAATGGCGGACGGAGGGTTTAAGTAACGGGGTCACATGCACCCAATTATTTTCTGATTATCCTTAAATAATTCAACTCAATTTGAATAAATATTTTTAGTTTTGTGAACATAAAAGAAAACTATTTTTTTTTGTCAATTTTTATATTGTGCCCCAACTAAAAAAAATGGTAAACCATTCTCCAGAGAGAGAATGTGAAAGTTCCGGTGGTCACACGCGTGGAAATCTGGTGTGGTGCGGTGCGGATTCGAATTCGGGTCTCTTTTGAGATCCACGGAACGCCTTGACCACCCAACCACAGACGCGTGGTTCCCCCAACTAAAATATTTTCAACAAAGTGACGCAACTAAAAAAAATACACATACACTTGACCTGGAAGATTTTTTGTGGAAGAAGACCAGAAACTTAATTCAATGTTGCTTTTAGGGAAATTTGACCTTATACCACAAGAAACTATAGTTAAGCAAATGCATACAACAATCTAATGGCCAAAATACACTTTATATTTTCTGTATTAAGTGGCATTTTACCCTTGTAGTGGCATTTTACCACAAGAAACTATAGTTAAGCAAATGCATACAACAATCTAATGGCCAAAATACACTTTATATTTTCTGTATTAAGTGGCATTTTACCCTTGTAGTGTTATATGTCTTTTTTAAACATGTTTCCAGTCTAATATAACTTAAATGCTTTAGTTTTAGTTAAGAAAATTATTAAGTTTTGTTTGTTACATATTTTGAAATTTTTGAAACATACATATACTTTACAGATTTTAAACTATATTCCATAAATTAGGTTTTAAATATATATTATATTAAACGTTCATATAGCATAATTAAATTTTATCTTCAAATTATATACCATTTTGTATTTTATTCTATTTAGAAAACATAAAATAAAATTGTAATTTTACAATTTCTCTCATTTTATTTTTGTATTTTGTAGTCACATAACATGTGTTTCACATTTCCACTTGCCGTGAAGGAGAAGAATGTCGTTTTTCATATGCATATTTGTCGCATCTTATGCTTGTTACATTTATTATTTTTTTTTCTCTCCTTTGTATATTACGCTAATTTGTTGTTTCAAAAATATATTATATATTTCACTAATATATGGCCATGCTTTTTCTTCTTCAATGGAACTCTTTTTTTGTTTTCTTAATAATAAGCATAGGGGACTTTTCTCAAAAAAAAAAAAAGAAAAGCAAACTAATCAAAATATAAATCAATATTTTGACTAATAAGGTGAGGAGATGGTGTTGGTCTAGAATGTTGTTGTGGAATACCGCATTTCATCAGACATTCTTGGTAACACTGTTTCTTATGATTGCTATAATATTACAAAACAGTTACTGAAACAGACAAATCTTGGATCTTGCGTTATTTTGCTTTCAGTAGCATTCTTCCACTAAATCCTTTTAAACTATATTATCAATATGAATGCTATCATCATCCATCGATAATGATCACTATCTCAGAGCATTTCTAATCTCAGTATTTTACTCCAAAATAGAATGAAAAATGAAGTGTAATGCTTTCATCTTTTATTTATTACTCTATTTTTCATCCAATTTTAAAGTAAAATGCGAAGTGGAGTTGGAGATACTCTTCTCCGCCATCTAAAGTCTGATATAAAACTCTTCGGATGTCGAAAAAATAGAAAAGAAAAAACGTGCTTTCTCTCTCCTAACGCTCTAGATCTCAAAACACCATTGTCATCCGCCTCTGGTCCGGGCGGCGCGTCCGAGCGCGTGCCGATGCCGGAGGGCTTTCTCCTCTCCACTCTGTTTGCTCTTTGCTTCTCTGACCTTCTCGTGCTCTCTCCGCTTTGTTTCTGGCTCTGGTTTGGCATCCGTCATTGGCTTCCGTTGTCTGCTCGCGAAGATTGACTTTTCCGGTGATGGTTTGGCTCTTCGTGGAGCCGTGACGCGGTGTAGTGGTGCGGGTCGTGCTGGTGAAGTCGGTTTTTAGGGTTTATGCTGAGCTCGTTTTTCCCTTTCTCAAGCTCTCCGGTGTTCCGTCGTCGTGGGGGGGATGCGCGGGATCTTGTCACGGCTGGGTCCGGTGGTGGTTCGTTGCTACGGATCTATTGCGTCGTGCTCGTTCGGTTGAGGTGGTGGGTATTTTGGGTCTCCTCGGGTCGGGGATATTCCGGTCCCTGCTTGCCGCAACCAAGAGTGCTCCAATCTTTGGATTAGGAGGCAAGTTTCGAGTCGGATGTAATCGTGGTGAAAGTGTTCGATTTTGTTTCTTCGTGTGCGTGCTGCTGGTTCGATTCGAGTGGTCGTCTATGGCCATTAGATGGTTCCTTGTTTGCTCTGCCTCTCTTTCGTTACTCCCTCCTCTAGCGTCCTGTTCTGATTCTCCGACGGTTTAGGCGACGGCCTGGCTTTAGGAGTTAAAGTCTCTTGTTCGTCATTGTTGTTTATCTCCTTGGTTCTGGAGGTTGTTAATTTGTGGTCAAGAAAAGTTCGTTGGTTCTCAAAGGCTTAGATGCTTAGGCGGTTCTCGGGAGTCATTAGCCGTCTTTGAGTCAGCATCTCGTCCATGCTCACATCCGAGCGCCACGGTGTTGGTCTTGTCCCTCCGGCGGTGGTGTTGCTGGCTTTCTTGCGTTGTTTTTGAGACTTCTTTTCAGGTTGTGGCGATGGATACAACCCGTCTTTCTGCAGGTTTCATAGACGGTTGAAGCGTGTGCTTGCTCGTTTTGGGATGTGGTTCAAAGCGTCGTGTGGCGTTTCATAGATTCCGGCTTTGGTGGCGTTTGCAAGGCCTTGGTAAGTATTTGAATCCTCCCCTTCGATCGTTTCGAGCTTCAGAGACAGAGAAAGTTGCAAGTTTGGTGGAGATCATCGGGAACTAGCTACTCCGGAGACGTCAAGGGAACTCCCGGCATCCTCGGCAACGAGGAGAACCTCACTTACCCGAGAATCACGTCGATGGTAGAGAACGGCTACCGATGTCGAAGGATTTCGAAAAACAAATTAGCGGAATGTGCCGGGTTTAGTGGGTGGGCGAAGCTAGTATTGTAATAGATTGATTTCGATATTTTGTTCAAAACAAGCTTGTAACCGTATCTGATTCCCGATTTATCGGGCAGGTTTTATTTATAATACATAAATCAAAAAAAAAAAAGAAAAAAAAAAAAAAAACTCTTCGGATGTCACATATTTCAAAACTTATACCTAACTTTCAAATTAATAGAATGACAAAGAAGAAAATACCCGAAATAAGGCAGTCGAAGTCATGATAAAAAGTAGGCGGAGTAGAAGACTAATGGATAAAACCTGATTCCCGCCATGTTTTAAGAACCTTACTCAAAAGAGAAAAGAAAACCAGATTAAAAGAGATGCTTAGTTGACTCCTTAACCTTGATAGGAAAATGGCTTAAGACTTTAGTCCCTCTTAAAGTCATTATCTAATAATGGTTCAATGCGACATCATACTATTTTCTTAATCATTTCATTTAGAAATTCTTAAAAGCATGGGTTCACACACTGTTTTCTTAGTCATTTTTAATTCAAAAGACTAATTAGGCTGGATCTTTTCAACTTTATTTTTATCTACCACACAAAATATTACATAGCAGATTAAAAAGAAGAAAAACGTTAAAAAAAAAAGAAATTAGTAGGATTTGGGTTTAAAGAAATTAAGAGGTGGAACCCTTGTTGTATAATTTGATTCTCCGACTAATCTCTTTCTCCAATTCTTCTTTTCCTCCCACTTCTTCCACTTCCTGCACCATTCTCAAAACCCAAACCTTACAAATTAACTAACAAAAATACTAATTTCACTGTGAAGAAAGATGACATGCAAAATAGTTTGTTTTTCATGGGTTTTAGATACTTGCCTTGGGTCCAAGAAACAGGCCATATGGTACACCTTTGAATTTGTCTGTGTGGTGTAGCTGAAAATCATATCATTGTTAAATAAATATATTGTATAAATCGATAGTAATTGTAGAACCAAGAAAATTTAATTAGCCAGTGAAATTATGGTAGTATTAAACCTGGTGAGCGGCGGCGACTTTTCGAAGGTAAGGGACATTGGCAATGGGACCAACAGGGAATCTCTTGTGCACAAGTCCGTCGTGGACGAACATGTAGGCGATTCCAAACATTGTTATTCCTAATCCCTGCCCGTGACAAAACAAGCCACAAAACAAGCCCGGTAAGAGAAACAGCTTAACCCCCAAAATGCAACGGATAACACTATTTGAGTTGCGTGTTTAAAACACAGGTTCTGACCAATCATACAGCGACAACAATATCTTCTCTTACAGAAAAATTACTCGTTTACTAGATGCTTTAATTTACTTTAACTAAATCATATTTCATGTCCCACATAATTTCATACTTTCGGTTCGGTGAAATAATTAAAAATTAACATAAAGTTCAAAGATTCAAAGACCATTTCTCTGTCTTTTCTTTCTTCTTTTTTCTTAAGTTTCGGATATTGTTTAAGAAGATAAAGCGAGAATAAATGAAAGGACTTACGGCACCGAAGCAGAGACCTGGGACAAGTCCTTTATCGAAGAATCCATAGTAAAGAAGACCAATCGCAGGAACCGCATTTATTATGGCAAACACATCATTTAACTCAAACGCTCCTTCTCTAGGTTTGTGATGAGACTACCCCAAACAAAAACCGGCTTGAAAATCACAAACAAGATTTTGATTTTGTGCAGTAAACGGGGAACAGAAGAAAACATTTACCTCATGCATGTTCCATAAAGAAGCGTGCCAGAGAACTCTATGAGCCCATCTTGCCCAAAACTCCATCCCAACCTTTAAATCCAAACATGTTTTTAGAGCATCTCCAAAAGAAACTATAATTTCAAATATAAAGTAAGTGTAATACTGCTACATTATATTGGAACTTACGGCAGCACCAACGGAGAGAGCAAATGTACCAAACATTTCTGATAATGGCACTTCACCTCCCTAAACCAAAACAAAGATCAAGTCTCAATTTCGACATTCCAACCAAGAATATTGTTTTTTTTTTTTTACCTTCATTTGCCAGGAGAACCGGTAATAAACGGCCATGATTGCCATGGAAGTAACACCGAAGCTCGACATCATAGCAGCGATCAGATAAGTGAATCTCTCGGATTTTTTCCTCTCCGCTTTCTTGAGAAGCCGTGACGTCGTCAAGATGTCGGGAGAGCTCGTGCTTTCCGGTTTGTCATCCATGGGAGAGCTTTGTTTCTGTTCTTCTAGGACGAAACAGACTGTACGTCGTTGAAAGACGTTGAATCTTCGAGAAGGAGGGAAAACAGCGGCGGAGATACGGTGATGTTTGAGGCGGGGGTTAGAGGAGGAGAAAGAGTGGTTGAGTGGTTTGAGTGTTACGGAGATTGATGAGAGTCCTGCAGCCATACAAGGAGCTCGTAGAGGTTAATGAAAACTTGAAAGAGAGGGAGAGAGAAACGGGAATGTTATGTCGATGATGTGTGGTTAAGCTTACAGAGACGAGAGTTAAATGCAGACAGGCCACAATTTTTCTACTTTCGGTTGTGCTCGTTTTTTTTTGTTTTCTTTTTGTTACAAGAGATTGAACTTATGTTGGATGACATATGTACACACTATGAAAGATTACTAATCATGCTATATCTTACTATTATAGTATTATTATTTAAAGCAATTCTCCTAACATAAAAATAATTTTTATCATAAAAGATAAAAAAAACATAAAATTAACATTCACTAAAAACTACTAAATTCCTTTTTTTCGAAAGTTTTCTATTTACAAAAATATTAAGAAAAAACAACTATTTTTTCAAAACATATAATATTTGTTATTTTTATTTAACACTGAGAAATATTTTAGGATTCCACAAAAATAATTTTATCAGCACACAAAAAGAAAAATGACCAAAATAAACTTTATTAAATAGTAAAAAGAAAAAAAACAAAATATATATATATATATATATATATATATATATATATTGTTGAATAGTCTAAAGTTAGTGCTTAAACTTTTTGGATGGAGATTCAGATCTTAGAGTTTAAGATTTGCCGATTAATATTTAGGAGTGAAGATAATTTTTTTTAAAAATCTTATTTTGAATAAAAAAAATTAAATTATTTAAAAATATTTAAAAATATTTTTTACTAAGGGTAATCTAGTTTTTTACACTTTGGTCATTTTCTTACTTAAATACTCCCTCTGTTTTTAAATATAAGTCATTTTAGAATTGTGCATGTGCACATAGATTAAGATATCATTTATTTTTTTATATTTTCTAAACAAAAACATCATTAATTATTTACCTAACCACAAATCAACCAATAATACAATAGAAGATATATTATCATTGGTCATATAACATTAAGTGTTAATAAATTTTACATTGAAAACCGAAAACGTCTTATAATTTGGTACATAAGAATTCTCTAAAACGACTTATATTAAAAAAACGGAGGGAGTACTATTTTATAATAAAACTATTTTTTCTTTTTAATAGAATTGTACATTAATATTTTATACTAATTTGATTAAAAATAACAAAACATCAAAATTAATTGAAAATTATGTTATGAGAAAAATAAAAGAAAATTTCACATCCTTAATATTTAGAAATAATAAAATTGATGTATTATTTTTTTTTTAAAATAAATTCTTTAAAGTGGAAAATTTCTAAATATAAAATGCAGGCTTCTAGCTGGAGCTTCTGACCTGGATTTTATTCTCGTTGACCACCCATAGACGTTTAAGTAGCAAAAAAACTCTGATTTCTTGATTAGTTTTTGGGCTTAGAAAGCATTTGGGATCACACCAACGTTATAAAAAATATAAAATTAAAAAAATGAAAAAATAAATAGATATATATATATATATATATATATATTAATATTTGATTAAATCATATCATTACCATTAACCTAATTTCAAAATTTTATTTTTCTTATTTTTTTCTTTTCAAATATAAAAGTGACAAGAAAAGGAACGTGTTCGCACATTCGGTATTGGCTTTGAGTTTGAGGTTACGAGAAGTGATGGCCCATCTCTGTGTTTTTCCCACGTCATCGACAACGAATCGCTCCCACTTCTCTTAGCTGGCTTCACGTGGCCTTTACTTCTACCGTTTAGGCGAGAGTATCACTAGGCCTCACCATGATATTCGGGTTTTTAAAGGTATTTGTGATTTGCTTCGTAAATCACAGATATTTAATTTTTTGATTTGCTTTGCTTCAAAAAAATACAGTTATTCGAAAAACAGATATCCGAAAAATAAATAGATATTTGCGGATATTTACGAATACTTACGAATATCTCATATGTTTTGATTAATACAAATAATTTTAAAATTTTGATACAAATTTGTTTTGTAAAATATGTTTTTGCATGATATATATGATAGAAATTAAAAGAAGTAGTGAAATTTACATATTTTGTAAATTTTTTGAACATAGTTAACAATTATAATAACACAAAACTTAAAAAAAAATTATAATTGTCATAAATGTGTACTCTTCCTTTTATGTAATACTTTTATATAAGTAATAATGTGAATATAATTTATCAAATCATATGTTAGAATAATAATTTTATAATTTTATACATTAAAAACTTTAAAAATAATCAAGATATACAAGTATTTATATATTGCCGGATCGGATCGGATATCCGCTTCCCAAAATTTTAATATTTGTGATTTGCTTCGATTTTAACGGAAATTGATTTTTAGTATTTGCTTTGCTTCAAAAGTTTACGGATATCTGAAATTTTCGGATCGAATCGAAACGACTAACGAATCGGATCAAATTTAACGGATAAAATGCTCCGCCCTAGGTATCACTATCATTCACATGTTACATGTAGAACCGTTATTGATCGATATGTTTCATCAGATTATACACACACTATTTGTAAAGCATACTGTTTAGAAGTTAGGGTTTTTGTAACAGATTACACACTTCATTAAGGTAATTAGTTAAATGACGTAGCTTCAAAAATTCTTACTGTAAACATGTTTTTATACAAGTTACTGAAACCATTGTTATTGATAGATACGAGACTTTGAAATTTGGAAGAAGATTACCACTCTCATAGTAAACATAGTTATTTTACTTACATTTTCATAGAAGTGACATCAACCTAGTTTCCTAAGTAATGATCTCTTTACTGAATATAACTTCATATACGTATAAATTTTAATGGAAAGAGATGGATACAACCATTAATTTAAAGTTAAACATAGAATGATGATGACATAAGTCTCTCTTATCTCTCTACCGTAGTCTTCTTCCCGGCGACTTCCGCCTTAGACCATTTCCAATGTATTTTGTTATTTTTACCTCTAAAATAGAAGAACTCTATATAATAGAGGTGAGATATGCTCCAATGTATTCTTCTAAAATAGCAATCTCTAAATGTAGAGTAAGAAAATAGAGGAATGCTATTTCTTCCTCTATAAATAGATGAAAAAATAGAAATCTCTATTATAGAGAAAGAAATAAAAATGAGTTAGAGCAATTTCACCTCTAAATGCTATTATAGATGTGAAAATAGCAATGAGTTGGAGATGCTCTTAGATTAGGCCTTTTCTGGCAGCGGTAGATCCTTTAGCATTAGTTGGCCGGCTTTTGGCATCGGTGTTCCATTTTATGTCTGGTGGTGGCATTGGCACTTGGCTCTGTCGTCTTTACCTTCTTCTCCGGCAAAGATAAAGGCTTCTATTTTGGTTTAACTGGATTTTTTCGTCTCCGCTTCAGTTTATCCATGTTTCAACTGAACGACGACTCAAGAACCGATGGTTTTCTCCTCCACTTGGATAGGGTTTCAACATCTTCGCTCTTATCTTAATCTTAAAAGATGCCAGAGTTGAATTTCTAGGAGAATCGGTTCTTCCTTGCTTGTTGATTGAAGCTTCGTTATTAAGTGGAGATCCTTTGGCTTGGGCTGATGGTATTTTTGGTGGCTTCGATTGAAGGATTGACTCTCGGCTTTGTTCGATTTGATGGCCTCAGGTTATTGGTGCTCTGTCATCAAGTCTCCGGCAGTTTGGCTTCATTTATTGCTAAAGTTGTCTTGACGATTTCCTCTTCTTCAACGTCCTGTTTTCGCTGTGTCTGGTGGATTGTCAGTGAGTTGTTTTCGACGATGATTCTCTAGTCGTGGAGTTGGTGGTTCTCGGTCAAACACACGTCTCTCTTTCACTCCGTGTTCAACACATATTTCTTGTTTTCGACTCGAGTGACTCTTTTGATGTTTGGGCCTCTTGGGTCTCTTTGTTTATTGTTGTTTTCGTCTGGTTTGGTCTCTTGGACTGTTTTGTTGGCTTTGAGCCTTGTCGTTTGTTAATAGTATCTACATACAAAAAAAAGATGATGATACATAGTAAAAACTTTATAAATTAATAATGTTGGGATTAAAATATTTTATTAATTACAGATTTATTAATTTAAAATATCTTTAGTTTTTCTTTTATTGTAGAATATATGTATTTTTAAAAATAAGAGAATTGTTCATTTTACCGTTTATATATTAATTAAATTTAATAAATTCGAGTTTCTTATTTTTATATATTACTAGATGATGGTTCGCACCTTGTGCAGACTAATGTAGATATACAATTCTTTCAAAAGATCACTCTTATATATTTATATATATACCTAAAAATTTTCATTTTAATTTTTATACAAATTTCAAATTATTGAATTATATATATTTTAAATAATATTATAATTTTTAATAATTTCAATATTCATATTGGTTATCAATAAATTAATTTATGTTTTTATTTCATATTTTAATTTTTGAGATGTAGATTTTGGATTAAAATCTTTATTAATTTAATTTGTAATTAAAAATTTATTGTACTTGTTGATTGAAAAGAACACTAGTGACATTAAAATCATTATAAACAGTCATAACTAAAAAAACATCAACAAATAACAAAAGCAAGTAAACATCTTATATTATAAACAATTTAGATTTTAAAAGCGCGAGAAAAAACAAAAACAATAAATTGAAAACTTTACCTTTGTATTTTTCTAGATTATACTTATATAAAGTTTATTACTTATCAATTTATTTTTATGTTATTTAATTTTTGTTGTCAGCATGTTATTTAATATTTTATCCTAGTTTTTCATGCTTTCATATTTTTAATTAATTTTCATTTTTCGTTTATATAATATTTACTATTTTGGTTTTAATTTATTATTTTGAATATTCGTGATTTTATGGATTAAAAATAATTTGATGTTTGCCATGTATAAATACAAATTAATTTATTTTGGGAATATGATTATTTAGTATTAAAAGTCAAAATATTTAGTGTAAGTAGCCCTAAGCATTCGGTTCTCGGTTCGATTTTGGTTCAGTTCTTTCAATTCTTCGTTTCTAGAGGTTTAGGATCTATTAGGGTATTAGATAGTTCGGTTCGGTATTGGTTCAGTTATTTTGGCTTTTGGTTCAGTTTGGGTAAAAAAGCTGAGAACCGACTTATATCTGAAGTAATATTGGATCCTATTCGGTTTCGGTTTTTTGGTTAATTTCGGTTAAAAAGTATAAAAAAAAGACGGGGGTTTTCAGATTTATGTCAGATTTTGTTTGTGTTTTCAGATAAAATTTTTGATAATTCAAATAATTTTAAGTGTTTTGGTTCAATATTTTCCAAATTCATTAATCATTACTATATTAATGAATTGCCACTAAAGCACACTGTTTTGTTCCTTTGAAAATCAAAATGCATGATTTTCTCTTGTAACCAAATTATAATGATACATTATTTTTTTTGGCTAAATTGTAAATATCATGACTGAAAATGAAGGTTTTGGTTATAAGATTAATTGCAACCGTAGTATGCTTTGACAACCATTTTGATTTTTAGGGGCCGCAAAAAGTTAAAAAAAACTCTTAAGAACCTAATAACCTAACTTCAAACTTCCAAATTAATGGACACCATGAAGTTAAAAAATCATCCGGGACAATAAACAATAAAATAAAACTCCCTAAACCGAAACACTTCTTACACAACGGAATTAACTTGCATAAAAAAGTGTACA
The DNA here is from genome assembly GCF_000695525.1 of Brassica oleracea var. oleracea. Lineage (NCBI taxonomy): Eukaryota > Viridiplantae > Streptophyta > Magnoliopsida > Brassicales > Brassicaceae > Brassica > Brassica oleracea. Next base: position 13,166,379 of record NC_027749.1, on the reverse strand, counting down.
ACCTTAGAAGATATTCCATCGAACACTCACCAAAATGGCTCCAAGCAGCTTCAATGGAGGTTGCTGGATCTTACTCCGGGGCACCACCGGAGGAGGACGCCAGTAGAACAAAATCCCTAGCTATCTCGACAAAAAGAAAAGATGCAATATCGAAACAAAACCGCATGGTATAGAAACCACGAGTTACGGTCAAGCGCAGACAGTATAATCAGGCTCCATCCAGCCACACAACACAGTAGGTACGGCAGAGACATCAGTGCTACATAATAGCTAACTGTCGGAGCAATGGATAACGGGAAGTGAAGCATAAAGAAGTATATATACTCCATAAAGGCAGATGACTCAACTGGTGAAAGAAAGCTCCGCTTTGGTGCAAGTGATGCTGTGACAAAAGGTTGTCCTCAAAACCCAAGTGAACAACATCGGTAGAAAAAAGGAGAAACCAAATGAATACCGAAGATAGCTATGGTTGTTGTCTCTCGAACTAAGGAACATACGTCCTTGGTGGCACACCTCACAACCACCTTTCACTCGATCTGAGAGGAGAGCTCTATGAAGAACCTTGGAGTAAGCCGATAGAGGAAAACGACTGGAGCGAGGTAAAGAGGCAGGAACGGTGACTGCAGATTCGGGTGCAGCTGACGGCTAATAGGAGACCCAAAGCCCCTAAGATAACGCAGACTCCTCTCGCCTCGCCGGATTCTAGAGGAATCAAAGACACATGTGATATCCGACTATGCAGTGGAGTAGTCCAACAAATCCAAATACACCGCGAAAGGAGGCAAAACGGGAACATCATAGAGATGAGGCGGAGGTGAACATTGCGGGAGTTTCGTGGGCTCTCTCACAGCGCCAGGAGCACCGAAGAAGCTGGGCGAAAGCGAAGATCGAGATCAAAAGTGTTAGGGTTCGAGAGAGAATTTAGGGTCGCATCCGTTAAGCCGTTGGTTCTTTCTTCTTATAATGATACACACTTGAAAAGTCGTTTTGGCATGAATACTTTTAATAATGATTTTGTCCATGCATAGCAGGAGCCATAATACTAATACAATTGTAAGTTCAACCCGACTTTCAATCGACGGCAAGAATACAATTTGATAATCTATAAATATTATTATTTGCGAAGTTATTTTTCGCATTAGTTCTCTCACATTAAAAGTTAGACTGGTTAATATCGTTATACCCTTAATGAAAAATATATAATTACCTACAAAATAAAAACGAATTTAAATTATTTTGATTAGATAAGTGATAAAATTAATAATATTAATAATTATCCAAAATTTTTAAGAATATTTTAAAATAAAAAGATAATTCTTATATATACTATGTTGTTATCTGAAAATATCTTTTAGCAAAAAGTTAAAAATTAAAAGAAAAAACAGAAAACACATAACTAAATTTAATAATTTTTTTTTTAATTTTATATAATTTAAAATATAATATTGAATGGTTTTTAAGATTTATATATAAATAATGAATATAGTATACAAAGAAAATTTCAAAAAATTATACTTAAGAATGTTCAAATAAAAAAATAAAAAATAAATTGTTTAAAACATAAATAATAATTTATCATTATAATATTTTAATTGGTAAAAAAATTTATTAATAAGTAATTGTAAAATGTTTAGGCCTGCATGCCCAGACTAAATACCTAGTTTTTATATTATTTTGGAACAAATTTCAGATGTTACTAGTTTGCAAATTAACTCTCTTTTTTGTTTGTTTTATTTGCAATAAAAGCCTTTTATCGGCACACGTAATGGAATCGATTCTCAACGCGCCTGTAGCTTCCTTAACGCACTCTTTTTTTTTTTTTTTT
>NC_027749.1:13158278-13164507 GCF_000695525.1 Brassica oleracea var. oleracea | reverse complement strand
TTTTTTTTTTTTTTTTAGAGGGTAATCGATCTCTTCTTCTCCTTCTCTCGTCTCTCTCGTCTCTCTCTCTCCTCGTGAAATCAACCGAGCATGGAAGCATCGGAGCTACATGATCTCTCCGACGACGCCGACTACGCTGCCTCTCAACTACAAGTTTGCTCTTCTCTCACTCCTCCTTTTCCCTTAACTTTCTATTTCGCAATTCTCTGCAAGTTAATCGCAATCGCAATCGGATTCTTGTTGTACAAACCTAATCGCTATGAATCTCTCCGCGAATTTGTGTTTCTTGGTTTGATTACGTTTCTATCGCTTCTGATTATTGCTTCAGGGATCGGCTAGCATGATGCGGTGCGACAGCGATAAGAGAAGTAGATCTAGTGATCCCGACGCCGCTGAATTGATATATTTGAAGGACAACGTCGCAATTCATCCCACACAGTTCGCAACGGAGAGGATCAGTGGTCGTTTGAAGTTAACCAAGCAAGACGCTCTTCTCTTCCTGGTAATCTTTTGATTGCTTCATGTACAGTTTTGTATTCAGTTGCTTACTCGTTGATATTTTGTATGGCTAGTCGTGGATTCCGTACAAGGGACAAACCTCTAATGCAAAGTTATCAGAGAAAGGTACTTTGGAATCTTTGGAACTAGATTAGTATCAAGAAAACGCCTTAAACTTGGTTTTTAGTTTCTCTATCTTTTGTAGACAGGAATCTTTATACCATCACAGCAGTTCCATTCACTGAAGTTAGGTCCATCAGGCGGCACACTCCTCCTCTCGGATGGCAGTATGTCATCGTCGTGCTCTCTTCTGGTAAATTTACATGACCTTTAGACTCTTGCTGCTGCTTTTGTTGAGATGGATACTTGGTTTACCTCTGGTAGACTCTTGGTTTTATAAATGAATACTAAAGTAATCTTAATTTAAGATATATGAAATTTAAATTAGTGAAAAAGCCGTGGTATTCCTAGTTGGTTTTTACACTAGTAAACGGGATGTGATTCTCTTTTCCTTTCTCTGGAAACTGTTAATTTGTTACGAAATGACCTGCAGGACTTGCATTCCCGCCTCTGTACTTCTACAACGGAGGAGTTAAGGAGTTTCTAGCCACAGTGAAGCAACATGTTCTTCTTGCTAGGTTTGTCCCTGATGTGTGATGTTTATTTAGTATGGAACTGGATGAGTCGTTACATAGTTATGCCGGAAATAATATAGTCTTACATAAGCTTACCTTTTATAGGTCAGCAGAAGATGCAAACGTGTTCATTGTGAATGATTTTCAGAGTCGCTTGCAGGTAACTATAACAAATCATCTCATGTTGTGTGGAATGATCATTTTGGTTTATTTTATGGGCTAATATATTTGTTGTAATATCCGACAGAAAACTCTTTCTTCATTGGAGTTGCCAAGTTCACTGCCTGTTGCAAGTGGACAATCTACGTACCCATTAGATGAAGTATATTCTAATGAAAATCAAGGGGGAACAAGTGCAGGTATCGACAACAGAGTTTCTAATGTTTCCCAGTATGGATTGAGGAAGCAGAAGAGTCATGATCCTACTCGTGATCTTTCAATTCATCTTCTAGAGAAGTTTTCTCTGGTTACTAAGTTTGCTCGAGAAACAACAACTCAGTTGTTTTCTGAAAACAATGGCTTTGGTTCCGCCGGCAAGAGATGGAATAACCAGCCCGTGCATAGTTATCCCGAAAAGCTGTCAAATATTGTTGAGGAAAAACATGATCAAAACCCTCATAGTTATCCTGAAAAGGAGCATCTCAATGATGAAGAAATTTATAATGACATTGATGTCCCTGCTGATCCCTTAGAGGTAAGGATAATATTTAGTTTATGTTTTTGTTATAAGCATTAGCATGTTGGTAGAAATTCTGTCCGTATATTGTGAATCTTCCTTTGCGCCATGATGCAGCATCTAGTTTTCTTCTGTGTTTTGTAAAGATTATCATTTATCTTAAATCTTTGGGGTAAAATCGCACTTATGAATTTGTTATAGATTATGCCATATAACTGTTCCTCCTTTGCAGTTTAACAAGTTGAGTTTGGTGTGGGGAAAACCAAGGCAATCACCAATGGGGTCTCAAGAGGTAAGAAGTTTCAAATGCTGTGTTTCATCTTTTTACTAAATGGTAGAGAAGAAATAGTATATCTCCAAGCATTATGGTGAAGTTTAAAATAACGACTTAGTACCCTGTTATAAGATATGTTTTAATTTTTGTTTGCTAAGTGTGTACGCATAAATTTCTCGTTTTTCTATCATTTGTTTAAAAAGAAACTTCTTCTGGGTTCTCAGTTCACAGCATTCTTGGATTCTGAAGGACGAGTTGTTGAATCAAAAGCTCTTCGAGAGAGAGTTTTCTATGGAGGCATTGAGCACCATTTGCGAAAAGAGGTGAACTTTTCTATTTCAGATGAAATTCGAATTTAGGCTTTGCGTAAGTATATGCAGATTGATAACTTAGGATCACAATTACAGGTCTGGCCCTTTCTCTTGGGATATCATGCATATGAATCAACGTATGCAGAGAGAGAATATCTTCGATCTGTCAAACAGATGGAATATGCAACCTTGAAACAACAGTGGCAGGTTCGTTCATCATAATTTGATATCTTTCAAAATCACTTAATATTGGCTATATAGTTACTTGGCAGAAAAATGTCTGAGCTAGTTATATAAAACTGAGGCGTTCCTGGCCCAGTTTATTTCCCTCATGTTCAATGGCATTCTTAACAAGTATTTTTTTTTTAAACAGAGCATCTCCCGCGAACAAGCAAAAAGGTTCACAAAATATCGGGAGAGGAAGGGGCTGATAGATAAAGATGTGGTAAGAAGAGTTTGAGAATCTATTTTATGCATGCAGACTCATCGAATTCCTATTGAGCTAAATGCCTTTGTTTATTTCTTCTTCTGCAGGTAAGAACTGATAGGTCATTTGAGTACTATGAAGGGGATGATAATCTGAATGTCAATATCATGCGTGATATTTTGTTGACCTACTCCTTCTACAATTTTGACCTCGGTTACTGCCAGGTACTGAGTTACAAGTTGGCTGTGTCCATACTGTTAGTTTCCATTTTGTTTTGAGTGTCTCCACTAAGTGTATACGGGGGAGTGCTGGACAGTCATCTATTCTGGCTCTTGCATTGAATATTCCCACTGTGATTTAACTGACAAATGTTTTTGTGGTTTTTACTTGGTAGGGAATGAGTGATTATCTGTCTCCTATCTTGTTCGTGATGGAGGATGAATCAGAAGCCTTTTGGTGTTTTGTGGCATTGATGGAACGCCTTGGACCCAACTTTAACCGTGATCAGAATGGGATGCATACTCAGCTCTTTGCACTCTCAAAGGTTTATAATTTTGGCTCCACCTCTGCATTTTGTATGTCTTCCTTTCTATCAGCATTAATTTTTGGGATCTGAATCTGGAGCCTTTTCATTTTCACTGTCCAACAGCTGGTGGAGTTGCTCGATAGCCCACTGCATAATTACTTTAAGCAGAATGACTGCTTGAATTACTTCTTCTGTTTCCGCTGGATCCTGATACAATTTAAAAGGTTTTGTGTATTCTTCTCCACCTTTCTCAGTTTAAAATACTTTGAATACAGTTCCATCACACGTGGAATTTCGTTGGTTGTATTTGACTGTGGTGGAAACGTACATGTATCAGGGAGTTTGAGTACGAGAAGACAATGCAGCTGTGGGAGGTGTTATGGACCCAGTACCTCACAGAACACCTTCACCTCTATGTTTGTGTAGCAATCCTGAAGCGATGTCGCAGTACGATAATGGGAGAACAGATGGATTTCGACACTCTCTTAAAGTTCATCAACGAGCTTTCTGGGCATATTGACCTGGATTCCACAGTCAGAGATGCCGAAGCACTTTGCATATGTGCCGGTGAAAACGGTGCTACTAGTATCCCTCCAGGAACCCCTCCTTCTTTGCCTCTTGATGATGGTATCGTATATTCTCTGGACGATGATGTTTTGTAAGTCTTACAACTTTCCCTTTTCTTAAGGACATGTTTCCAAAATTACGCACAGTTATTAATTCAATGGACGTATGTTTTTTGTTTTCTTTACTTGATAACTCTCGAGTGGCAAAATAGTTAGATACATGTATTGCACTGGAGTTGATGTTTGATAAGCTAAAAATAGGATCCACAATGAACCAGGGCTTATTACAATTCATGATTAATTCTTGCTTAGACTAATTGTATAATATGATTCGCAAAGTCTATGCAAGAATTTATCGCTCAGAGATAGAATCAGGAAAGTCCTTAAGGCTAAAGGAGAGGAAAGCAATCGGTGAAGGCGAAAGATGGGTCAAAACAAAGAGTGTCTGGGTAATGAGCAGTGAGAGGCTGGGGAGATTCTATGCGGGCGAAGAAGTTGGTCTCCTCCATCCAGGTAGTGGTAGTGTCCTCTTCTCCCTCTCCTCCTCCATGGCTTCCTCTCCCTTCTGTAGACATAACTGGTTTGTCGACCCATGGAGTGGCTTCCACTGATTCAGTTGCATTTTGTTTCCTGGAACTGGATTTCTTGTTCAAATGGGTATTCCAGTAGTTCTTGACTTCGTTGTCAGTCCTACCGGGAAGGCGACCCGCGATCAATGACCATCTGGTGGTAGAAAAGAATTAAGTTAATCTTTGAGAAAGTGATGGTGAAAAGAAGAGCAAATACCGGTTGCCGAGAAGCTTGTGCATGCGGATGATGAGGTCTTGTTCTTGAGGCGTCATGCCTCCTCTTTTGATGTTTGGTCTTAGGTAGTTCTTCCATCTCAACCGACAGCTTTTGCCTCCTCTCTTCAATCCTGAAACACAAGAAAACATATTCCTAATCTTCCCAAAACTTCAACACACTGATTCTGGAGTAAATGAAACGTATGTGGAAAGTTTGAATTTGGACCGGATCTACGAGAGATGTCTGCCCAGTTTCCTTCTCCATGAGTGTCGACATAGCTTCGAAGTATCATGTCTTCTTCAGGTTTCCACAACCCTCTTTTAACATGAGTCTTCCTTTCTTCTTCCCTTTTCTCCATCCTTCTTCTTTTGCCCTCCACAGTTTGAAAGTGAGGCGGTGTTTGCTATAAAATGCGCATAACGTGCGCGAGTTTCCAGCTTTAGTTCTAACATGTGGGGACTATCTATTAACATTATTGAAGGGATAAAGACTACTTTTCAAACAGTGAAACTACTGTAAATTCGTGCAAACCATAGCTGTAAAAGCTCTACTTCCTTTGTTTTTATCCGCGAGTATTGTTACGAAGGCAAACATATAATCAAGGCAGATCAAGGGGTAGGAGATTGCCATCAACCTCGATACCTGCGCAACTCCATATACCACTCAGTCTCTTTCTTCAATCACACTGATATTTTATTCCTTCCTCTCTATACCAATACCAGTACCAATACCCACCTCTTTTCTTTATCACTGTGGAAACATCTACATTAGAGCTTAGAGGCCCTTGCAGAAATTCAAAATTGTTTATTCAAATAAGTTATTAACTGTTATAAGATAAATGATCATCCATTCCTTTACCAAATCAAACACTACGATCATCCACTCATCAAACACTATGATCATTTACCAAATCAAACATCATCTTTGTTATTTTATGTATTGTTGCTCACTATAAATACCTTCACTCATCTCGCTCTTTTGTACATCAAAAGCAAGAAGAAGAGTTTATAATCAAAGAATCATTACATCTCATCTCCTTTCTCCCTCTTTATAATAAATATTCTCTCTTGCATATTTATCGCATATCTTCTTTCTGCGGGGAAAATTTTTCGCCCTTATTTAAATTCCTCGACACTATAAAATCATAAGTTATTTTACAACACGTTATCAGCACGATCGTTCTCCAATTTGGTAAAATTTATTTGTATCATTTATACTCTGCTATAATGGTCGGTATACCGCTTTTACTATTATTTATATCATGTTATAATGGCCGGAATACCGCCTATATTATTTATTAGTAATTTAATTAATTTATTGGTCGGCCGAGCCGCCTTATATTATGTTTATTGTTAATTGGTCGGCTTAGCCGCCTTATATTCTATTTATTGTTAATTGGTCGGCCAAGCCGCCGTATAATTTATTTATTACTCTGCATTGACCGGCTGAGCCGTCGCATGATTTGTTGTCATAACATAAATATTCCATTGCCATAATTTTTACTTTTATTAATTTTTATGAAATTTTATA
>NC_027749.1:13155919-13158188 GCF_000695525.1 Brassica oleracea var. oleracea | reverse complement strand
TGAACAGTGATTTTCATCTATAAATACAACTCATTTTCACTCAATTTTCTCATCCAAAACATTTCATCTTTTCTCAAATATTTTCAAATCGCTCTCCTCCGATTTTGTTCATTTCAAGAAAGATGATTCGCGCATTTTTGATTTTATGTGCCATTTTTATTTGTGTTTCTATTTATGGTTTATTCGTTGGAGAATTTGCTCCGGGTGAATTTAAGATGAATATCGGTTTACTTTTCTTTACATCGCTTCTCCTTGTAATTGCTTGCATGATTAATGTAAACGGTTCTTTTTAATATTAATAATATTCTAATAATTTTTATTTATGTTCTTTAGAAATACAAATGGCAAAAATCGAGAAACTTCAGTTTCCGGCATTGGAAGTAACTGGGGCAAACTACACGGCATGGGTTACAAACATGGAGTTTCATCTAGATTCTGAGAAAATACTCGAAACAATGAAAGAAGGCTATATATCAACCTCTCATGAAAAGGCTAAGGCCGTGATATTTCTGAGAAGGCATCTAGATGAAAATCTTACGCATGATTATGCGAGAACCAAAGATCCCTTAGATCTTTGGAAAACTCTGAATGAGAGGTTTGATAACCAAAAGAAAATTACTCTCTTCTATGCACTCGATGAGTGGAAAAATCTACGATTTCAAGATTTTGAAAAAGTGGAAACGTACAATTCCGCTATATTAAGGATAGCGGCGCAATTAGATTATTGCGGTAAGCTTGTGTCGGAAGCAGAAATGCTCGAGAAAACTTACCAAACATTCCACAAAAATCATTATGTTCTACAAGAACAATATAGAAATTGTGCGTATACGAGGTTCTCTGAACTCGCTGTGGCGCTTATAATAGCGGAGAGAAATAATGAACTCCTCATTAAAAACCACAATGCCCGACCCACGGGAACCAAAGCATTTCCTGAGGTGAATGCAACGGATATAAAAAATCTGGAAAAAGGAAATTATTCCTATCGTGGGCGTGGTCGTGGCCGTGGTCACAATCGTGGTTTTGGTCGTGGTCGTGATTATCGATTTAATCGCAACCATGAAAGGAGTAACAACCCAAGAGGAAGGGGATCAAACACATGGAATCGATCTGATCGGGTAAAAGGAAAAGAAACCCAAGAAAACCCTACTCATAAAAATGAGAACGTCTATTACAGATGTGGATCGAAGAGACACTGGTCTCAAGTGTGTCGAACTCTTCGGCATCTATGTCAATTGTACCATGAATCTATTAAAGGCAAGGTAAAGGAAGTAAATCTCAATGAACACTTTGTGGGTACAACATCGACATACCTCGAATCCTCTGACTTTATGGGAGATTTCGACGAGGCCACTCATCAAAATAATTGAAATGCTTGTACTGATCAAGCTTAATAATGCCCAGTGATGCCATAAAATATTATTATGTATTTCACTTTCAGAATAATTTTTTTGTATTTCAAAATATCTAATGTATAATTATTGTGTACTTGTTATTGATGCATAATATGTTTACTTATGAAAGTTTATTTTCTTTATTGATATTAATTGTGTGTTACAGAAATGGATAAGAAAGCAAATGGAACAACAACTAAGCAAATTGGTAGAGAAGTTTGCATACCAGATAGTGGCACAACGCACATTATACTGAAAGATAAGAGATATTTCTCTACTTTAAAGTCAGTAAAATGACGGTAAACACAATATCAGGTCCTACAGACCTGATCGAAGGAATTGGCAGGACAGACTTTATGTTGCCTAATGGATCAAAGTTTTCCATAGATAATGCCTTATATTCTCCAAATTCTAAGAGAAATTTGTTGAGTTTCAAAGATATATACCGTCAAGGGTATGACACTCAGTCTGCAACTGAGAATGGAAAGAAGTATTTGTATATAACTTCTGAAAAATCAGGCAAAGACCTTGTACTGGAAAAATTTCCAGAACTTCCTTCTGGATTACATCACACTTATATTGATGCTATAGAATCACATCTTGTGATCAAAAGAAATCCAGAAGATGTTATATTATGGCATGACTGTCTTGGTCACCCAGGCACTACAATGATGCGAAGAATCATTGAGAGTTCGCATAGTCATTCAATAAAAACCCAAGATATATATCAAAGTAATAAAATGACATGCACTGCATGTACTCTTGGTAAATTAATCATAAGGCCATCACCAATCAAAATTGACAAAGAATCACCAAAGTTTTTGGAAAGAATCCAAGGTGATATTTGTGGACCAATACATCCACCGTGTGGACCATTC
>NC_027749.1:13152662-13155688 GCF_000695525.1 Brassica oleracea var. oleracea | reverse complement strand
GAAGAAAATTGTGAATCTAACGACAATATAAAGCATCTTGAATCTGAAGGAAATCATGAAATTTCTATCAGTTACATTTATAATGGAAAGATATGGAAACATAATGAGATGGATGATATTGATGACGTTTTCTCATACCTTTTAGCAAGGGAAATAGATGATAAAAACGAAGATCCATAACCAAAGTCTGTATATGAATGTCAAAAGAGACATGACTGGATAAAATGGAAAGATGCAATTGAAATCGAATTAGATTCCCTTAACAAACGAAACGTATTCGGACCTATTGTGCTCACACCCAAAGATATAAAACCTGTTGGGTACAAATGGGTGTTTGTTCGAAAAAGAAACGAGAAAAACGAGATTACAAGATATAAAGCTCGTCTTGTAGCCCAAAGTTTCTCTCAAAGGCCCTGGAATTGATTATGAGGAAACTTATTCTCCCGTTAAGGATGCAATAACATTTAGATTCCTGATGAGCTAGCGGCCGATGAAAATTTAGAAATGCGTCTCATGGATGTCGTTACGGCATACTTATATGGATCATTAGATACTGATATCTATATGAGAATCCCAGATGGATTTAAAATGCCAGAAACATTAAGTTCCAAGCCTAAAGAGTTATGTGCAATAAAATTGCAAAGATCATTATATGGCTTAAAGCAATCTGGACGAATGTGGTATAATCGTCTCAGTGAACACTTAACAAAAGAAGGATAGACGAATGATCCTATATGCCCTCGTGTTTTCATAAAGAAAACTACATCCGGATTTGTGATAATCACGGTGTACGTTGATGATCTTAACATTATCGGAACACAAGAAGAAATAAAAAAGGTATCAGATTATTTAAAAGGAAAATTTGAGATGAAAGATCTCGGACAGACAAAATATTGTCTAGGTTTACAAATTGAGCATTCTCAAAACGGTATATTTGTACATCAGTCTACATATACCAAAAGAGTGTTGAAACGCTTTAACATGGATAAAGCAACCCTTCTTAGCACCCCGATGGTCGTTATATCACTTAATGTTGAAAATGATCCGTTTCGACCACCAGAGGAAAATGAAGAAATACTTGGTCCCGAAGTTCCATATTTAAGTACAATTGGAGCCCTTATGTATCTTGCAAATTGTACTCGACCTGACATATCTTTTGCCATCAATCTTTTAGCGAGATTCAGTTCGTCTCCTACACGAAGACATTGGAATGGAATTAAACATGTTTTTCGTTACCTTCAAGGAACAATTGATTTAGGTTTGTTTTATCCTTAAAAGTTCAAAAGGTCAAATGATTGGTTTTGCAGATGCAGGTTATTTGTCAGATCCACACAAAGCTCGATCCCAGACAGGATATGTTTTTACAATTGGAGGCACCACCATATCTTGGGGTTCTCAAAGCTTGGGGTTCTCAAAGGCAGACACTTGTTGCTACTTCTTCAAATCACGCTGAGATCATTGCACTCCATGAAGCAAGTAGAGAATGTGTATGGCTAAGATCAATAAGCCGACATATTTGTTCAAGCAGTGGGATTGACGAAAACACGGAGCCAACTATTCTATATGAAGATAACGCGGCATGTGTTGCTCAAACGAAGGAAGGATATATCAAAAGCGATAGAACCAAACATATACCTCCGAAGTTCTTCTCATACACTCAAGAGCTCAAGAAGAATAAAGAGATTGAAGAAAGATATATTCGATCATGCGACAATGCAGCCGACCTCTTCACAAAATCACTCCCTACCTCGGTATTCAGAAAACACGTCCATAACATTGGAATGTGTCATCAGAAGGATCTATGACTGCTTATTCGAGGGGGAGCTTACGTGGTTGTACTCTAATTACCTTACTATGGTTTTTCCCATTGGGCTTTCCATAACTAGGTTTTTAACGAGGCACTACGTAACACAAGATGGATGATCAAGGGGGAGTGTTATAAGATAAACATTGAAATGATCATCCATTCCTTTACCAAATCAAGCACTATGATCATCCACTCATCAAGCACTATGATCACCCACTCATTTACCAAATCAAGCACCATCTTCGTTATTTTATGTATTGTTGCTCACTATAAATACCATCACTCATCTCACTCTTTTGTACATCAAAAACAAGAAGAAGAGTTTATAATCAAAGAATCATTACATCTCATCTCCCTTCTCCATCTTTATAATAAATATTATCTCTTGCATATTTATCGTATATCTTCTTTATGCGGAGAAAAAATTTCGCCCTTATTTAAATTTTTCGGCACTATAAAATCATAAGTTATTTTACAACATTAACCATATTGTTCTTTCTAAGTTTTTGTTTCAACACACTTGAAAAGAGGAAAACATGTGCGTTTATAGGTTTTGAACTTGAGGGGTTCTTTATCACTCAAAAAGATAATGACATGCAGTTTCATTGTTTTGCTCAAAATGGGTCGGCCGTGCATGCCCTAGACTAGTGCATACTATTGGATAACAAAATTAATATCCAACATACAAAGAGAAAAGAAACAATATTTTCGAAGTTTACAAAAAAATATATAAAATAATTAACCAAAAGAGACACTGAATGATCTATATACATCTACATTCCTTATTTTTATATGTTTAGAGATAATTAATTTTACAGAATTCTTAGTTGTTCTGATATGGCTTCATAATATATATATATATATATATATATATATATGTGTGTGTGTGTTTTTTATCGAATACTAACAATATAATTAATGTGCAATAGGGTACCGTCACTTTCTCAAATAAAAAGAAACAAGAATCCCCTATTGGTAGTCACATACACTACAAGAAAACATATTTTTTACTAGGGCAGTATTCGTTGTAAATTCGTCGTAAACGGGGTGTTACGACGAATTAACGTCGAAAGACGTTTCGTTGTTAAACGTCCGTCGTAACGGAGGTTTCGTCGTAAACGACTCGTTACGTTTACGACGAAATATATTCCTCGTAAAGCGCAGGGAAAGGATTCGTCGTAAACGCCACGTAAGACTTCGTCGTAAAGCCCACGTAATT
>NC_027749.1:13144256-13148959 GCF_000695525.1 Brassica oleracea var. oleracea | reverse complement strand
GGAATTCCGACGACTTTGCTGTTAATCGGAATGTCGTCGGAATTTCGTCGGAATATACCGACGAACTTCCGACGACTACAACGGTTACATTTTTTATCGGAATGTCGTCGAAAAGTCGTCGGAAAATTCCGACGAACCGTATGTCGTCGGAATTCCGTCGGAAATGGCCGACGGAATTCCGACGACTTCATTTTTTTGGATTTGGTCGGAAATTTTTCAGTATTCCGTCGCAAATGTCCGACGACCTTGGTGTCCGTCGGAAGCTCCGTCGGAATTAGGAGTGTTTTCTTGTGGTGTATGTTTATATCAAAATCTTATTTAAAAATATATTTTACAATTACAATATATATTCTAAAACATAATATTGCACATTTAAAATATAATTTAATTGATATAGTTAAATTATATTTTAAATGTGAAATAATATGTTTTAAAATATATTTTTTAATTGTAAAATTTATTTTAAAACATAAAATTTATTTTCTAGATATAAAAACAATTTTATGATATTATTAAATAAAACAATTAATTATATATTTTTCTTAATTTTATAAATTATAAATGCAAATTCTCTAATAAAAACTCTATATGAGAGCATTTATCAAAAAAACATTTAGAGAGCATTATCATTTGTTAAATACTATTCTAAATGCTTGTCTAGTAAATGTTGACTGAATAATGTAGAGCATAATGCTTATGCTAATGGTTTACCAATCAAAACCTATGTGACTATAAATAATCCATAACTAGAGATTGATCTGCGCATCCGCGTAGGTATTAATTTTACATTTTTATACATCTATATTTGTTTTTTTCATAATTAGTGTTATATATTGTAGATGAACCGTAATATAACTTATTGTATTCAAAAGACATGTAATGAATTGGGTAATATGGTTATTTTTGGTACAAATATCCGAACCTATTTCAGATACATTTGTTATTTAGATATTTTATGTTCATATACATCAGAACCGAACTCATCCAAACCCAAAATGACCCAACTCAAAACCCACACATAAATTTATTATATTCAAGCGGGCCTAATTTCAAAAAAAAAAAAAATGATACGCGAAAAAACAACCCATACCTAAATCGATAGACAATGTTCATGCCTAACTGATTTTATAAACTAATAAAAATTACTATTTCTATATATTTGCCGAAATTAAGTAAAACATAAAGAGTTTTTTTTATTTTGTAAAATAATGATATGGACTGAAAAATTAAGTCACAATAAATGTAATACATTTTTATTATTTTGATTTAAGTTATTATTTTATTCACAAAAATATGTCTTTGAATTTTGTTTTTGGCTATGTAATTTTTCACCGAGTGAAACTAGAATAAAAAATTTAGTAAAACAAATTAAACCGAACGTTTAACTATATGCAAAACCCAATTATTTTACATTGTTAATTTTATAATTGGCACAAAGTTAATGTTAATTAACTAATAAGTAAAAATATGCACTATTATTATTATTATAATAATAATATAATTAATGATGTGATGTATTGTTAAGGTAATATAACTAATGAAGTTGTTAAACTAAGTGAAATATGAAAAAACTAATTAATGTAATTATATTAATGAAATTACTAAAATGACACTATACTTCTTTTTTTATACTGCTATCGATGTTTCCAAATAATTCTCATTTATACTGATATCTATGTTTTCAAACAGTACCAAAATGTACTTTAATTTTAATAATTTAGATTTGTGGTCGTACACAAAACTAACATTTTTTTTTTTGCTTTTTCCTATTAACCCAAATGTTAGATAATGTCCATTGTATATGAGAAATTAAGTTTCTACACATAACAAATACTTGGCTATGATATTCTATACATATTATGTATTAATTGTTTTTTACCCTTGGTATCACACACGCAACACATTTTCTTCTTCTCTCTCTTTTTCATTTATCTCCTCCATCTCCGATCATTTCACTTTCTTCCGCCTCAATCACTTCTATTTTTACTATTACCACCATCGTTGTCACCGATTGTTTCATTCTTCGCCACTATCACTGCTTTCACCATTATCTCCACTGTTTTCTCTTCCACCGCCGCATATCCAATTATTTTATTCTTCACCACCATCATCGTTTCCACCATTTTCGCCACCGTCTCCACCGTTTTTGTCTTCCACCACCGTAACCATTCGTGATCTTTTTACCTTTTCCCACTGTCTCCATTTCTCTTCCAACTTAGGCAGTAGTTTCTTTTTCTCATTAACTCTAGCAGCTGAACCAACTTCTCTTCTCTGCTAATCATATGTCTTCTTCTGCCTCGTTATTCTTCCTTTTCTGAAATGTAAATTTTCTTAGTGCTATTCTATTTAGTGAATATGAAATTATAAATTTGGTTTACAGTAACAAGACATGTGTTATATTTTGTTTTGTGTCATTTTTATGAATTGATTAGTTTATATTTATTGATTAAGACTAAGCAATTACAAGCAACTACATACCAAATACTATATTACTGAAAATTAACAATGACCAAGAAGATGTTAAACACCGTGAACCAGTAAAATAAAGAATATACCATTTAAATATTCAATGTGGTGTAGTATAAAATATGGTATAATAAAGTTTCATAGATGGAAAACTCCAGCGAAAGTGCCACCAACTCCTTCGCAAATCGTATGTTCTCATATACCTTATGATTTACATGGCTCATAACAACTACAATACTATAATGTTTGTAATATAGTATATCTTACAAATGCACTTTGCAACAGTTTGTTTATTTCCCGGTCTCCTAAATCATCTTTCTTCATATGTTTCCATATTGGATCCGTTTTTTATTCTCACAAAAACTAAAATACACCACTTGGAGCTTATGCAAAAAAAAACATAGGGGAGCATAAACATATTATAATTGGAGACCATTTGTGTGTTTGATAATGTAACCATACTACATTGAATATAGTAGAGTCTACTGCCCGCTTATTCTTTTCACTTTGCATTTCTTCCCCACACACACACGCTCTAAAGGAGAGAACCGTCGCTTTTGGGCATAACTTGTCACATCTAAAAAATGACACTGTATAATGGATATATTCTTCATTTATATGCCTCTTATGAATATCTAGCAAATTCCCTAAAATAATTTATAAAAATGATATTGTCTCTTTTGTTTGAAATAGATGATTTTTATTCAAACCTACTCATCTTCATCACTTATCTACGAAATTGCAATTATCATTAACGCCACTAACCACTATTACAAACCAAAACCAAATTTTAAATGCACTAGAAATCTTATCTACATTTTCTCATCTCATTATTTATATATACAAACCATTTCACTTTTATTTTCTCTTTTATTCATTCCAAAAAGCTCAAAATTTTGGATTTTAAAATTAGATTTTTAGAATTACTTAAATTCATGATTTTTGGTCAGTAACGAATGAGTGTCTTTCATTAAGAAATTTCTGGTGGTTAGAGAAAGTAAGCACAAACTCACACCAAATATAGGTATGATGTTCAAACTATTTTATAAGTAGAATAAAATCTGAGCAGAGCATAGTATATCTACACTTGAAGAACTTGTATAAACCCAACAATGGTGTAGGACTTCATCAGATCTTTGTCCTTCACCGAGTCCATCATAACTTAAATTTCACTCTCTCCCATGAACAATTCTCAAATGCATATAAATCCGTCGCTAGCATTGGAAGACTAGCCGTGTGGAGGATTAGGTTTTTTGTCCTTCAATAAATCCAATATAGATGGCTAGGTATCCTAGCCTCATCCAATCTTCATGAGATCATTCTTTGCATATCTTACATGTTGCTATCCCCTAGTCTATATTTACCAAGTGATTTTTTAAAATTTGCTTATGTGTCTTCTTTACAAAGAGCTTCCCAGAAATAAGATGACATGACATCTTTAAAATTCCACATGGCATGTCATTATGCAAATCAAAACTTCCAACCCTAATTTCAATAGTGGCTCACATCTATATAATAAAGCTTCACCGACAAAAAACATAGCATGTCTCACGCATAAAAAATCTATTCAACAAAGATTTAATAATCAAAATTTGCCAAAGTGATTCTTGCACCCTATTCTATGAAGTCATCCAAATACACATGGCCAACTTATGAAGAGGTATTATAAATTTATTACAGAAAGTTCACGTTACAACACTTCGTCAATATCAGGTCATCTTATTTTTGCGTGATAATATCACGTTTCATCACTTCATCAATATCTTTTAACCGAATGATCATTTTATGTTGTAAAGGAGTTAGGCACATGGCATAATGAGACGTCTTCAAAACATAAGGAACCAGCAGAATTCTTGTGTGTTGATGTAAGTGACTTTTACATATTTATATTTTTGTAGTCTATTACTACTATTTCTTCAAAATCTTATTATTATGGTTTGAAATATGTTCCAGGGATCCAAGTGGTATGAATATAATAGTATTCATATGAGAAAAGAAAATTATGTCAATCTCCTTGATCATCAAGATAAATCCAAGTTGTTGGAATGGATGGAGAATAACAAGTTACATTGGTCAATACATAATTTTGTTTGGGATCCAAAATCTAAAACGTGGAAACCAAAATTTTAAATTTTCAGATCAATTTATTCTTCATCCAAATACACATGGCCAACTTATGAAAAGGTATTATAAATTTATTACAGAAAGTTCACGTTACAACACTTCGTCAATATCAG
>NC_027749.1:13134047-13144068 GCF_000695525.1 Brassica oleracea var. oleracea | reverse complement strand
TACTACTATTTCTTCAAAATCTTATTATTATGGTTTGAAATATGTTCATGGATCCAAGTGGTATGAATATAATAGTATTCATATGAGAAAAGAAAATTATGTCAATCTCCTTGATCATCAAGATAAATCCAAGTTTTTGGAATGGATGGAGAATAACAAGTTACATTGGTCAATACGTAATTTTGTTTGGGATCCAAAATCTAAAACGTGGAAACCAAAATTTTAAATTTTCAGATCAATTTATTCTTCATTGTTTTTATTGTTTTTTCAGTTATATTTTAATTTTTATTGTATTTTTTTTAAATATTCTGTTCTCAATCAATAATAAAGTCATTTTTATAATTATTATGTTCCAGGTTAATTATTAATGACGTCAAAAACACAGAGATCTCCTCATCCCCTATTATAGAAGTGATTTTGCCACATGTCCTTTATACAATCAGTTTCACAAAACAAATATGACATGGCTACTAAAATTGATGACATGGCTTCCGGAAAAATATGACGTGGATAATTTCATTTAATGTTGATTTATATTTTTGGCAAACTTATTAGAAAAGGGTAATAATTCATATATTACATTCAATATTGATATTTCTTTTTGGTAATTTTTTTTAAAATATGGTAATAGCTCATACATTATCTATAAAATAAATATATTCATATATAACATTTCAAATTTCAAAATATTATTATTTTTGTATAATTATACAGTTTTTATTACTAAAGCTTTCCAAAATTTCTACAATTTTTAAAAAATTTAAATATCTAATCGTAAGATCATTAGTTTCTTATATATCTACAAATTTTATAAATATTGTTTAGGCTAAATTTTTGATAATTATACAATTTTATATCATTTTTATTAGTTTTATACAAATTGATTTAATATATATCAAATTTATATTAAATATTAGTAAGAAAATAGTAAAATCTATAATATTTAATAAAATTTATTTAATATAAGTTAGATTAAAAAAATTTCTTACTGCACATGGTGCAGGAAAACACCTAGTTATGTTATATGTACTTGGACCCTCATCTATACCAACTCCCAGAATGGCCAAGAAATTTATCAATTCGTCTATAACTTTAACTGTCATCGACTCGGTATTGTTACTGGATGACTGGTTAGACCGGTTCAACCGGAAAACACACTTAGAAATATTTTATATTAATAGAGAAACATAGAATTAAATCATTATTCAATAAAAATATTTGTGATAGTTAACTATTGGTTTTATGCTTGACCACTATTCTTTATATATTTGTTTATCTATTCTATTAAAACTAAAGTACAAAATACTACTTGCCTATTTGGACATTGTTCGATTTGGATTCTTCTGTGTCCGGTAAGTTTGTACGAATCTAAAATATCAAAATAATCTATATGTTTAAAAATATCACAATTTTTTTAATAAAAAAGTTAAAACAAAACTCGCATGGTCGTGCGGATCAAGCTCTAGTATATGTTATAATAAAATGAATAACCATTAATGGATATAAAATAAACAGATAGTGTGTATAACCAATAGAAGACAATAAATGTTAATTAAAAACTAGAAGATGAAAGAAATGATTGTGGATTTTAAACGAAAATGTAAGAATCTAGAATAATATAAAAAGGTACTGTTTCTACATCAGAATTAAGGCAATAACATTTGGTGTTTTACTGAACCGGGTTTATTTATTAACCCAAGTCACTGGTTTAGCCGGTTTTGACCGGTTTCGACTGTTCAATTTCAATCCGAATTTTAACTCAACCCGGACTCTGTATATTAAACGGTTAATGGTTGAACCGGTCCGAGCGGCCGGTCCGAGTTTTAAAACTTTGATGGTAACGTATACACATGTTCGAATTTTGGATCTTTATTCAGGTTTGAATATTGTCCGTTTGGTTTCAAATATCTAGTCAGTCATAACTTAATACCTGTTTGGATATTTTGTCACTTCACTTCAGATTTTGTTTTGTATTTTTGAATCGGATCTGGATACGGATTCAGGTATCGGGTAAAATGCCCAGGTCTGTGGACAAGACAAATTGTAACGAACGTTACGCATGTTGTTTGTCTTCATTAAAAAATTATCCACGACTAAAAATGTTGTCTTCATTCGTGATGTGTGTTTTGTCCCAAGTTGGGCCGTGCCACAAAATTTTCTCTGTAAAAGAATCTGTTTTTATATGTTACTTAGATTGCCGACAAAAAAATATCTTACTTAGATATGTTCTTATCAAGAATAGTAGCCACTCATGTAATGACAAATATTCTTTTTATCATAAATAGTAACTATTTGTGTGGTGTATACATATCTTTACTTGTTAATGAAATAATTTTCCTTATCATTTTACTGATTAGTTTATAAATTAGTGCTGCATTTGAGAATTCTCTCTGTTTGATTGAAACAATTTATTGACATTCATCATAATTCTAATAATCTATCTCTATTCGAATTTTAAAAGTTTCCCTTTGTCTTATCCTCATCAGATTTTTTTTGTTATCTTTTTCATATTTCTTCACTTATAATTCGATTTTATATGCAGGAGAAATCTTAGATTCGAAAGATGCATTAACCAAAGTTATAAGAACAAAACCTCACAGGCTTTAAAACTAAAATCACTTTGTCAAAAAAAAAAACCCCCACGGGCTGCATGAAGATCACATGGCACTTTCTGTTCTTATCTTTATCAATATATTGGGTCAGATAAACTCCGTAATATAAATTAAGGTTGCAAATGGTGATGAATGGACTTTAATCTGTAAACTAGGTCTTGCTTGATCCATGCATTCACAAGAGTTCTTTATCATTTTATAAAATATTTCTATTTATTTATAATTAAGTTTTTGGTTTTTTTGACAACAATAAAACTAAACTACGAACAAGTTCCTACCGGTTCAGTTAGCCAAACCAGTGGGATGAACTCGACATAAAAACAGCTGATGGGGAATTTCTAACACCTCATGCAAGCTTGTCCGCCACTAGATTAGTTGTTTTTGGTATATGTCAAATCTTGAAGAAATGAACTGCGTAGAAACTCCTCCAAGTGTGTAACAAAAGCTAGTCATTCATCAAGTGAGGACACCATCTTCACCAATTGAGAATAGTCTGTTGCAAAAAACTACGTCTTCATAATCAAGGGTCTTCATGCACTTCATAACCCATATCAAATTTTCCATAAGGAAGATATGAGAATATCTCTTCTTTGGGAAGTTGGCTAAGGCTAGCCACGAAGCCACGAAATCTACTAGTATAACTAGATAGAGATGTGTTTTGGGTTAGGCACCACCTCAAAAGAAAAGTTATAAGCATACGAGTTTTGGTGTCGAATTAGAGTAGACACAAAGCATAAGGGATATGAGTAATAAGGAGTTCTTAGGTCGATGATAGACTTAGGAAAATGTTAGACTAGTGTCTCTATTTGAGTGTGACATGTTAGTCAACTCGTTTTTATAAAGAGAAACTCTCACTATTATTTCTACTGTAGTTCTTTATGAAATAAATAAAACATTATATTTGTATGTGTTACTCTATGTATCAGATTCATCTTCCACTTTCATTTTCATCTCTATTGTTCAAAGTTGTCTTGTAAATGTATTGCCGTATTGGATAGTAGTTTTGATATACCCAAAATTTGTCATACGATTTAGTTTTTCTCGATTGAGGATCTTTCCTTCCACCTCTATATAATATATGGGTAAAATGTTGCTGCGTCTTTTACTTTATTGGCTTCAACCAATACCGTGTTATATGATAGACATATGCGACACTTTTGGAAAGGATGTGAGAAAGAACCTAACCATGAAAGACCCAGTTTATTGTAATAAAATTTTCTGGTTTCAAGTTGTACCGGTTCATCAAAATATGACACAAATCAATAAAATAATAAAAAATATATTTTTCAGAAATTTCTATGTAAATATATGGTCCGATTAAAATTGTAACTACAAACTAACTATTATATTATTTTTTTTATATTCACAATAGAATTATCTTTATATTTTCTTAACATTTAATATATTTTGATGAGATTTGGTAAAACTATATCTAAAACACATTTAAATTCTATAAAACATATTTTATATACACTAAATAATATAATAAAATTAATATAAATCCAAATTTCAAAATGTTAATTAATGTATATACACTAAATTCAAATACTTTATATGAACAATTTAATCTTTTTCAATATAAAGAATAAATAAAACATAGTCGGAAAAAAAAAAGAATAAATGAAACATATATATCGAGTATTTTTTGAGAAAATAATTATGAATACAAGTTCATGTAATTGATAATTGACATTTTTTTGATACTATATAGAAATTTTGTCTCGAGCTGTTTCTCGTTTCCTATGTCTTTTATACTTGCAAGATAACAAAAGTTGAGCTGTGTTCTTATATGTTCAGCTTATAAAAATATAAAGATAACAACTGAAAAACATATATGATTTATTAGTGAAATATTTTCTTTTCTGTTACTGCAACTTATTTTAAAACTCAACGGCTTTCTTTATAATCAATTTTTGTTATTTTGCTCTATTTTTTTAGTGAGGTAATTAGTTCTACTATTTTAATGGATTTATAAATTTTATTTGGAGGATGGCGAAGTATTGTATCTGCTAAATCTCTGGTAAGCAAAGGACTAATTAAAAGGGTGAGAACATGATCATCTATATCAGTATGGAATGATCCTTGGCTCCTAACCACTCGGCCGAGACCAGCCAATAAAAACCAACACAATCTTTACCCATACCTCACAATGGATTCTCTTATAGATCCTCATTTGCGAAGATGGAATTCGCCGGCACTACGGGTTTTGGTGGACTCACACGATGTGAAATTGATAGAAAGTATACCATTGAGTAGAACTCAGATGGCTGACCATGAAGGATGACATTTCACAAATAATGAAAAATATACGGTTAAATCTGGATATCCGGTTGAAAGGATATACCCAGATAAGGAAAAACCCCCATTAGTGTTTGGGACCACAGTGGATATTTTAAAGGCATATTGTTGGAAAATCAGGTGTGCCCCGAAACTTAAACATTTTCTATGGCAATTGGTGACAGGATGCATAGCCGTTAAGAAAAATCTGCATGGACGAGGGATACCCGGAGATATATGTTGTGCAAGATGTGGAGTAGATGAGGAATTGATTAACCATGTCTTTTTTGAATGTCCCCATGCACTTCAGGTATGGGCGCTTTCGAAGATCCCAACAAACCGAGCTCTGTTCCCCACAAGCTCTCTATTTGTGAATATGGATTATCTCTTTTGGAGAGTTGTCCCATAAATAGAGGATTATCAGTTTGCGTGGATACTTTGGTATATCTGGAAAGGAAGAAATAATAAAATATTTAGTAATATTGATGTGGATCCTATGGATACCCTTAAACTGGAAGAAACGGAATCAAAACTATGGGCTGAGGCACAAATATTGAATGATAAAAAGAGGACGACACATATAGAGGCTAATATTCTTCCGTCAATTCCAGGAAGATGGTGTTTTACGGATGGATCCTGGAAAGAAAATGAAAGTTTCTCAGGTCAAGGGTGGTACAACACATTAGAAGGATTTGCGGGACTAATGGGAGCAAGGAATGTCCGGGCTTCGCTCGCTCCTCTCCATGCAGAGATGGAAGCTTTACTATGGGCTATGGAATGCATGAAAAACTTAAAACAATTTCAGGTTACATTTACGACGGATTGTTCTCAATTGGTGGAGATGGTTTCAGAACCAGAAGAATGACCAGCGTTTGCAAGTTATTTGGAAGATATACACATCCTGAAAGAGAGTTTTACTAGCGCAGAGATTATCTATGTACAAAGAACGCGGAACAAGAAGGCGGATAGCTTAGCCAGAAGCGCTAGGAAGGAAACGTCTTTTGTAGTTTACATGGATCAATATCTTCCAGTGTGGTTCACAGAGTTAATATGAGTCTGTAAAGTTAATGACAAAAAGAAAAATAATAAATAAATTCTATTTGGATTTTATAAATCTTTGACAAACACATTGATTTTAAAATCAAATAGATAGATTTCAGAATTAATGATATTGATTTCAAAATCAAAATCATTATTGCGTCGTCAAACATACAATATGACAGAAAAATATGTATGGCATCTAATTCATCGTAATGTGATGGAGATATTTTTTTTTCTGAAGTTTCTTGTTTTTTAAGAAATTCTAGATTCATGTTTGATAATGTACAAATGTGACAAAAGAAAGCCTAAGAACCTATCAAAACAAGCTGGACCAAGTTTGACGAACAAATTTCTTGTTTCAGTTGATGATATTTCTTCGTGATTTGTGATTTTGTTATTTGAAAAAATAATATGATAACTAATTCAGAATTGCAACTCTTTCATTTGCAACTCTTTTGAGATAAATTCAGTGTAATCTGGAGACTTCGTCAAACAAACTCCACCACCTGCTCTTTTGTCGCAACCACTGTGGTTTTGGTAGAACCCAATGATGCAAATGTATATGAGGAAAGTAATTACATCTGAGTCTCGCCATCTAGGCTTTTGACTTCCCCACTCCGTCAATGAAAACTCCAGCGGACAAAGTCACAAAGCTGATGAGTCTTTGGTGAGAAAAGGTTCTTATTAAATTTGAAGTAGTATATCAACCGATGTTTATTAATTAGTATACAAAAATATAAGGAATTACCAATAATACAAATCTCATCAAAATAACAAGCTCCAACTCAATATTTGTTTCTTTGTATTTTTTTCTTAAAAACAATTGTAAATCCATTCAAATCCAAATTCAAATCAAATCTCTAAACAAATCCCTACTATTGAATAGCACCTGATTCTAAAATCTATTTTAAAATCATAGAATCAACAAGAATAGATTTTGAAATTAGATTTTAAAATGTAGAACCAATAATACTAGATTTAACTTGAATTCCTAAAATCCATGGAAATATACATACCAATAAATTTCTCACCTTTTTCATGAAATAAGACTATAAATCAGTTATTTTCTCACATCAATACGCGACCTCGTAGACAAACTGAACTACAAATGCCAGACTGTTAGCGATAACATTCGTAATAACGGAGTTAAAAAAAAACATTCATAATAACTAGCCTAGTAATAACGATTAGTTTTTGGTTGTCTCAAAAGTTGAATTCGACAATGTTTTTTTTTCAACGTTACACTACGAAACGAAATAGGTTGATATTTGCATGGAAATAAGGAAGTCAAATAATTAATTCTTGGTTCACAATGATTCCTACACTTAGGACGACGTAATTACTGCTATTTATCTAGTCGTTGCACATTTAGGACGACTTGTCCATTATGATTCATTCAACTCTAATCTCGCTTTCTTGGTCCAATTTTTGGCTGGGCTTAAATCTCCACCAAAAGAAATACATGCTACAATTAATTAAAAAACCTGATTTAGTTTTTTTTTTTTTTTTGACATCGAACGGCCATTCTATTACTGAAACTTGAGGTGGAATAGGTAACAAACTGGAATAGAACAACCAATAGAATGTAACTTTCTATGGAATGATCTAGCAGTCTTAGCTAAAAAATTTGAAAACTGATTGCACACTCGTGGAACATGAATGATGTTGAAATCCGTAAAGCAAATCAGCAGCGTCTCTATCATTTTCAATTCCGTCGCAAAGCTAGGCCAGACATGAAATTCCTTTATCATTGCTATCAGCTCCTTGCAGTCTGTCCAAAAGCTCTGGCAAGTTGAGTGTCGAAGCATGTTCTCCATTGCCCACCGCAGAGCTTCTACTTCCGAATGCAAAGCTGATTTAGTTTAAATAATATCTTTTGGATAATTTAATAATTTTTATATTAGTTGCAATTTTTGTTAAGAGTGTTATTTTTATGAAGCCATTTGTACATATTTCGACGGGTAAACGACCTATTTCCACCCTAGAAGTATCATATAGTAACAGTTCCACATAATCTTTTAACCTAATTCCACATATTAGAAGTATTAAAACTTATTTCTCCCCAATCCAAAAGGTCAAAACCTGTATCTCCATAATGTATTAAATATGAACTAAAATCCACACAATCCGATTTAGATCGGTTTACTATTCAAAAATTTGAAACTTAACCAATGGCTAACCTAATTGAATCGATACAATCTGATTTTAAAATTTTACCAAAGTCTGATTGGAAAGTTGGGTCGGGACTGTATTTGGATCTCAGGTTGGGTCTGGTTTTAAATTCGGTCCAAAACATACTAACTTGGTACCGGTTTACGTTCAAACCATTTAAAACAAGTCAAACCTTCATCTATGGGGATATGAGTTTTGATCTTTCTGATTTGGGAGAAATAAGTTTTAATACTTCTAATATGTGGAAATAGGTCGAGGTTGAAAGATTGTGTGGAACTGTTACTATATGATGATACTTCCGGTGTGGAAATATGTCGTTTACCAAAGATAAATTTATGGTTTTGAAAAACATTACAAGTAAAATTTGTTCTTTATTTGAAAATATAAAAACTGGTAATTTAAGCACCAAATTACATTTAAAATTTTAGCAATTTTTGCATATATGAATGGAGAATACAGAAGAAAAAAGCTTATAAGAGATTTATATCTTGATTTTCTTCATTCTCCAGCATGACTTGTTCCATTTGTTTTCCCCTTTTATAGTAAAATTGCCAAAACGGAACAAAAAAACAGCATGGTTGTCCTTTTGGTATAAAACCTTTTTTGTCCATTTTTTTTTCCTTTTACCCTTTCCATTTCTAAAAATTAATGAAATAAATAGTTTTATGAATCAAAAAAATTATAAAAAATAGAAACAAGTGATAAAATACCCATATACACAAACTGATATATTTTTTTTGTTGAAAAACTTGATAAATAAAAATTTTAATTTACGTTCTACAAAAAGTAGATTTCGTCTTCTACGGAAAATAGGTTAGTAGAAATTGAATTCCAGATTAAACAAGTTCATCTACTTTTTTTAGAACGAACAATCTACTTTTAATTAAACTTCTAAATATATGGAATGTGAATTCTACTAATTGTAAAGTTAGCTACTTTTTCTCAGAATACAGTTTCTATTTTTATGAGGTATTCTAAAATTCCCGGAATGCGAAATCTAGACAATACTCAAACGTCTACATGAGGTAGAATCTGCTTATAGGATTTTTGTCTTGGTTCTACCCAGTGTAGAAAGTACCTTCTACGGATAAAAAAACCTGATTTTGGCATTTATGGAAGTTTCAGTTAAAAATATATTCTAAGAATATTTATAATATTCTAACTTCCGCGTATATTTGTAGTAGGAGATTTAATTAGATGATATATTTGCATCAAAGGTACTGTATATGTAGCTGGCTCAGTTGGTGAAGGAAAGACTTTTAGGGGTTAACGGACCCGAGCTCGAACGTCAAATTTGAATTTTTTTTGTTCGTGTTTTGGATTAAAAATTATAATAATACAGTTTCACCTCGAACACCCGACCTTTACTATAATGACCAATATGCCAAACCACTAGGATGAGCAGTACAGTTGCTTTCATAGTAAATCTGTTAATATACAACGATGGTTCACCTAACAAAAAATGGGAAAAGTTTGAGTTTTTGTTCTTACATATGTTGGGTAATAGGTTAATTGTGGATCTCAATCGGGTCGGGTTTTATGACTGAGCTGGATCCTAATGTCGGGTTTATGAGAAACATAGTCAAGAGTGTTGTATTTCAGTCATGATATGAACTCGTGGAAGAGAATTACGCAAATTGTTTTGATAACTTTGTCTCTAGACTACTTTTGGGACGATTCTAATTAAGGAATTAGTAGCACTGCCTTAGCACTGCCTTAGGGTTTATTTGTTGTGTATTCTAAAGTTTTAGTTTACCACTACAGTTGTGATTTAGGGTATCGTTCAGGGTTTGTTTAGGGTCTCATTTAGGTTTGTTTAGGGTCTCATTTAGGAGAAACTTATCTTTGTTCATAAACAAGGATACAAGTCAAATATCTCTAGATGGGTGCGTGCAGTGTTGAATTGGTTAAATTTGAGA
>NC_027749.1:13118573-13130630 GCF_000695525.1 Brassica oleracea var. oleracea | reverse complement strand
GATAAAAAAACCTGATTTTGGCATTTATGGAAGTTTCAGTTAAAAAAATATTCTAAGAATATTTATAATATTCTCTCGATCGCTCTTATCTGGAGTATTTCCCACGGCATCAAAGCCGATCTGTTCATCGTCGACCTCTCTCGGTTTGATCACGAGTTCACTTGATCTCCACGTTCATTGACGTGTGGTTACTGATCGATCGACTACATCCCTGCCCCTATCCATTTATAATATTCTAACTTCCGCGTATATTTGTAGTAGGAGATTTAATTAGATGATATATTTTCATTAAAGGTACTGTATATGTAGCTGGCTCAGTTGGTGAAGGAAAGACTTTTAGGGGTTAACGGACCCGAGCTCGAACGTCAAATTTGAATTTTTTTTGTTCGTGTTTTGGATTAAAAATTATAATAATACAGTTTCACCTCGAACACCCGACCTTTACTATAATGACCAATATGCCAAACCACTAGGATGAGCAGTACAGTTGCTTTCATAGTAAATCTGTTAATATACAACGATGGTTCACCTAACAAAAAATGGGAAAAGTTTGAGTTTTTGTTCTTACATATGTTGGGTAATAGGTTAATTGTGGATCTCAATCGGGTCGGGTTTATGAGAAACATAGTCAAGAGTGTTGTATTTCAGTCATGATATGAACTCGTGGAAGAGAATTACGCAAATTGTTTTGATAACTTTGTCTCTAGACTACTTTTGGGACGATTCTAATTAAGGAATTAGTAGCACTGCCTTAGCACTGCCTTAGGGTTTATTTGTTGTGTATTCTAAAGTTTTAGTTTACCACTACAGTTGTGATTTAGGGTATCGTTTAGGGATTGTTTAGGGTCTCATTTAGGAGAAACTTATCTTTGTTCATAAATAAGGATACGGGGAAAATATCTCTAGATGGGTGCGTGCAGTGTTGAATTGGTTAAATTTGAGATGTGGGTTTGAAAAATTGGAAGGAACGTTTCTATAGTAACTGTCTTTAAACTACACCAAGACATTCAATTGCATCTGGTACAATATAATACAAATTTAAACATGGAAAAGAAATCAAGCTTGAGTATAGGAACAAACCTAACTTGATATTGACATGGAAAATAACTAAGTTTGTAACAAATATACCAAAGTGAAAATGTGATATCGAACAAGCAGGCGCTCAGTGTCGGATCTGAAGCATTGAATATGGTCAGCCCGCCAGCCTTAAAACTCAAATTGTTGATCGATAATAGTATGGTTGTACCTGTTCATCTTCTTTGCATCCTCCTGAAGGGAAAACAAACCAATACAGACAAAAAAAACAAACATTGAGAAATGCAAAAGAAAAGTCTTTTGAATTAGTATCAAGACAATCACTCTTCCCACATGGATGATGAAACCAATGCAGCTGTTGTAATTAAGGAACTCCTTCTATTGTCGCCCAATAGAACGAACCACAAGTTCATTATTCCCATTGAGAGAAAGGTTCTCAAGAAAGGAGAATACAAGAAAGTATATATACACCCGAGTGCACAGAAATAACTCTTTGTTCATTTTCTATTACCAACAAAAATACTAAGGTGTAAAACATTGATTTACATCGAACATAATATCTTAGCTATCTTTTCAAAAACTTAACATATAAGCTTGTAGCTACAAATTCAAACATCAAACAAGCAATTCTTCAGAAACAGGTAAGAACGATGACTTCATATGATCTAACCCATCAACAAAGAACATAACTTTCCTCGAGAAATCGAAATCCAAACCAAAACCTAGATTGTAGAATTATTGTAAGAACAGAAATCCAAACCAAAACCCAGATTGTAGAATTATTGTAAGAACGAAAAGATTGTTTTAAAGCACCAACCTCCAGAACTACTCGACAGTGGAGAACGTGAACGTTGATCTAAGGAGCTTCCCCAAGTCGTCTTTTCGTTAGAAAATCAACGAATGAAAAGAGGAACTGTGGAAAGTCCACAAATGCTCCAAGGGATGCGATTCAGGAACTGTGGATTTGCCCGATTCGTCAACATCTCCGTCTACGATCTCTCCTTCCTCCGCATCGTCACCGGGTCCAATCAGATGCTCTACAGAATTAGGTTTCGCTTCCTTGGTAGCAACAACAGGCTTGAGAGCTACAGCCATCGTCTCTCCGTCTTCTCTTCTCCGAACGATCTACTTCTTCTCAAAGGGATCCACATCTGTAGCCGTCTCAGTTTGTCGAGAGAGAGAGACTGAGAAAACAATTAGATCTAGGGTTACGGAGAAATGGGCTTTTTTAAATTATTATTTTCTTTTATTTTTTACTACGTTTTTAATATTTAAGGTAGTTTAAATTATATTTTATTTGATTAATCACAGACTAATTTTGGAATTATGAAAAAACTTATACCAAAGAGACAAACTAAGGTTGAAATTATACTAATAGGACAACGAGTGTGTTTTTTTGTTCTATTTTGGCAATTTTCCCATAAATAAATATGGTCACGTAGGTGCATGCGATGTAATGCAAGTCCTTATATAAGGAGGCACTTCCAAAGCTTATTAACAATCCACGACATGCTTAATTTCTTGACCATTAGTTGAAGAAAAAATGCAGGTTCGATTCTCTATCATTTCTTAGCATATTGTTTCTCAGTTGGAAGTTTGTAAAATATGTAAAGGTTTTCAAATGGCTTCCTTTTTGCTTTTATAAATTAGCAATATATGTAACGTCATTTACTATCCTAATTAACTACCGATTATGTATAATATCTTCATGATAGAAAGCGGTACTAAAATTGGATGTTTGTTGTGAAAGAACCAAACAAAAAGCTATGTCAACTGTCTGTTGTCTATCAGGTACACGATTCAAGAACACTCAACAATGATTAATATATAGAATTTAATTTTACTTTGAACCTCAAAATTCTGTCATGTAACTGATTAAGTCATTAACTATATTATGATTTGTAAGGAGTCCAGTCGGTGGACATTAAGGAAGGTAAACTAACGGTGGTTGGAGAGATTGATGCCTTTATTATTGTGAAGAAATTGAAGAAGATATGTTATACCGAGATAATCACTGTTGGACCGGCTAAAGAATCTGAGAAGAAGCCTGAGCCGAAACCTGATCCGAAACCACTACAAGTAATTTGTCACTATATCCCCACATGTTCTCCACCTTACTATCATAATTTCAACGGATGTGACGGTGAAAATCCCCATGGTTGGTAATCTCAAAAAAAAGAAAAAAAGAATGGACCAAGTCGGTGCCCAATTCTACACTTATCTGTCATCAGTTTCTTTGTAGCCATTGGTTTTGCTATGTTGCTGCTGTAATGCTCTAAAATTTGATCCCACTTCATAATATATGGAAATGTATGTGGAGAAGATTTTAAAAATTGATTTAAGTATTTATATCATCAGTATACATTTATTTTTCGGTTATTAGTCTTGATAGAACTTTAAAGTTAGGTTCATTTCAACATGAATATTACGATCAATGGTGAACTATTGGG
The DNA here is from genome assembly GCF_000695525.1 of Brassica oleracea var. oleracea. Taxonomy (NCBI): domain Eukaryota; kingdom Viridiplantae; phylum Streptophyta; class Magnoliopsida; order Brassicales; family Brassicaceae; genus Brassica; species Brassica oleracea. The sequence goes on along the minus strand of NC_027749.1, from coordinate 13,127,145 downwards.
AAATTTTTTTTAGTACCGTGAGGTCAAACAAATAGAAAGAACAATCTTTCGAGCCTTCCTTTTTTTTTTGAACAACTCTTTCGAGCCTTTCAAATAATGTCCCGGCTGTCGGACGAAGATGAAACCCATGGACCGAAAGAAGAATCATGGAGCCCCCCTAACCGTAGGAGTCGAGGCATTACGACAATATTGTTTGAAAGAAAGAAAATCAAATATTAAAAGTCAAATCTTAGTGTCTGGATCTAAACATTAATCTCAACAATCACGAATAAGTTTATTTTTTTCAATTTTACTTTGATAATTTGTGCAAGTACATGATTGATAATGTTACCAGTTAACACGGCTCGGTTTCAGAAATACCAATGTTTGTGTACCGGTATATGATAACAAAACAATCTCCTGAGCCTCTTAAAATAGGGTACCGGTCGTCGGTCGTCGGACGAATATGAAACTCACAGACAAACAGAAGTTTCATGGAACCCACTAACCGTGGCATTACGACAATATTATTTAAAAGAAAAGAAAATCAGATATTAAAAATAAATCTTCAAACACCAAATTTTTTTTTTATGAAATATAATCTTAATACCTGGATAAAACATGAATCTCAAAAATCACTAATAAGTTTAGTTTTTCAATTTTACTTGATAATTTGTGCATATAAATGAATGATTGATAATGTTACCAATTAGCACAGATCGCTTTTGAGAAATAACAATGTTTGTGTACCTGTAAATGATAACAAAACAATCTTTTGAGCCTCTCCGGTCGTCGAATGAAGATGAAACTCATAGACCGAAGGAAGTTTCGTGGAATTAAATAACTCTGGCAGTCCGAAATCACGAACAGAAAGAACCCACCAACCGTCGAGGCATTACGACTATACTGTTAGAAAGAAAGGAAAATCAGATATTAAAAATTATATCTTCAAACACCAAAAATCCTTTTATGAAATAAAATTTTAGAGGTTCATTGGGAAGGGCCATAAAAGTTGTAGCCATCTACTCTATATTTTTTCTTTTAAAAACATTTTTATGAAACAATCATGCTTTAGCATTAAAATGAATCTACATCAAAAGATTAGAAAAGAAATTACGTTAACTCTAAAAATTAATTTTTCTACCGCTTTTATTTATTTTTCTGAATGTATTTGAAAATAATTTTATAGAAAAAAAAACTAAAACCACAACTGAAAACCTCATAGCATAAGATAGGCATAAGCTAATCAATCCGGATACCCATACCCGATCGGTCATATAAGCACAGCCCAAATACACCCAAAGTTATATAATCTAGAAAATCTGTTAAGCTTCCCGAAATTCCCTCATCGAAAACCTAGATACTCTTGAATTTTCAAACTGGAGCACACCAAAAGTCTATTCTCATCAGCTTCTTCACCTTCATTGACGTCGTCAAGGAGAAGGAGAAATCAAAGGGGTTTTTTTTTTTTTTTTCTAAATTGAAATTATTCAATTTTCTTAAGGTTATTTCTGTTTGAGTTTAGTCTCTGTAGTAGCTGAATCACTTGTTTATGATTTGTTTACCTTTTTCGATTGTTGTTGTATGGGCATGAGTCACATGACAAAGAGTCAAAGACAGACAAATTGATTATGTTATTAATCGAACTTTTGTTTCAGTCGTAAACGTTATCTTTATATCTTTAAAAACACAGCGCAATATTGCTCTATTGTTACTTGTCCGCTCGTAAACTAAATGTGGCAATGGTAAAACACAACTGATTCAGGTCTTGGGCTCTTAAATGTTTTTTGAAAATCAGGTATTACACAAATTGGGTGTTTCAGTTACACCCGAAATTAACCGAACCTGATCCATAATAATCTGAACCCGAATTCCTAAATAACCCGAACGGGGTCTATACCTCCCACCCGAAAACTCGTATACCCAAATCACCCGACCCGACCAAGAACGGGTATCCGAACGCTCAGACCTAGCATAAGCAATAGATCTAAAGCAATATTATCAACCAATCAGACCTAAATGACTAGATCTAAACATGAATCTCGAAAATCATGAATAAGTTTGATATTTCAATTTCACTTGATAATTTGTGCATATAAATGAATGATTGGTAATTTTACCAATTACCACGGCTTACTTCAAAAAAACAAAATTCATAAAAACTGAAAAAAATGCCAAAATAATTTATAAATTTTAAATTTAAGAAAAAAACTTCAACTCATAAACGTATCATTTTAATCACCAACTTTCAGCTAAATACGAATAAATCCCATAATTTTTTTGACAAAGCCATTTTAGACCTGGTGAAAGTTAAGTACAATAGTGAATATGTAACAATTGATTTTTGACGGATTTAAAATGGTTTGGTCAACAAAATTATAATATTTTATTGGTTCCCGTTTTAAAGTTGAAGATTAAAATGAATTACCAAATTTGAGATTTTTTATGTATGGGATTTTAATGACTCCTATAAACAAATTAGCTTTTGATCTTATTATAGTCTCATCTTAAATTATTTTTAAATAAATTAAATAAAAAGGTATAACTGTCAATCCAAAAAATAATCAATTATATTTACAAATACCTAATGATATCAACAAATTCAAAACAATTGAAAGTGAATTTATATATAATCTAAAATAAGTAAGTAAATAACTTAAAATAAATAAATATATAAACACAATACTTAGAGTTGTCCCAAAAATCTGATTGTTTTTAAGATAATCTTTGTAATGGTTCTTTATACAAAAAATTACAAAATAGTAATAAGTTAAATATTTACTTATTTTAATTAAGTTATATCTGAATTTATTTTGAATCTCTTTTATTAAAAAAAATAATCATTCTCATAGACCCAAATTTTTGTAAGTTTTTAAATTAAATACCAGTATTTTTTATCCGATCCGGATGCGCGGTCAAACGGTAAACCCGGTGACCCGGTACGTAATCCGGTTTGGGTTTTATGAAAAACTCATTATTTAAAACTCTGATAAAACCCACAAAGAACCGTTAAAACCCAGAATTTGACTACCAGTTGAACTAATACATAAATTTTAATTATTATTTTTTGAATTTTTCAGTTACATTACTAGAATTTGTTTTCTACTCTAATTAATAAATTAAGTTTTTTTTTTGTTTTTTTAAAGATCATATGATCATGTGGAACATGAATCTGTTAAGAAAACTGGTTGATATGATTTGGAATTAGTTTTTTTTGTTAACGATAATTTATTACAATTTAATGTTTTACTTTTAGTTTATTTTGAATTTAAAATTTTAATCTTATTATTCATATTACACATTTAAATACTTATAGATTTTACGTCTTGATATATTTTTATCCTATCTTGTAACTCTTAACTTGTTACAAAATTATTTAATAGTCTTTTTTTCTTTGATATTTTGCATGTTAAATGAAAATAAAAATTAAGAAAGCTAAAGTTAATTATTTTTCCAAATGTTTTTAAAACATAAAACACTTATTATATTTTCAATAGGTAATATATTATTATATAACATAATTGATTTATTTATTAACCCGTGATTCCCCCGTGGTCGACCCAATAACCCGATGATCCGGTAAGTTATCCGGTTCAGTGTCCAGATCATGTTTCAAAACATTGTTAAATACACATTTCATTATATAGTTAAATTTACTCTTCTAATTATGGAAAATAACGTAACACTAGAAATGTGCTTCCAAAACAACAAAATAATTAATCTTGTGTTCAAACAATATAAAAAATGATATCATACCTTTCAATAACTTTTGATTTATATTCTTTTAAATTATTAGATTTAAAACCACCCAAATAATTTATTAAAAATTGAAAATAAATATAACTATTTTTGCGGGTTTATGTACTACAAAAAAATCATTTAATCAATTAACATCAAGTAGTTTTATACAAATAAAATCTTAGAGTCAATAAATTAACATCAAATAAGTTTTATAATTAAAAATTTATCAAATAAGTATATATCACAAATTTAATCAAAAAAGTTACAGATATTTTATTAAAACTTCGTAATGTAACGGGTTAAAATAATTAAAAACAAAATTAAGTAATATTTTAGATAATTTTTTATTTAATATAAATATAAAATAATATAATTATATAGTTATCAATTACACTAAATAAAAAGGTTAAAACCTTACTTATCAAAATGTTAAAATATATTGATACAGTATTGTAAATTAGATTTTGGTAAAAAATATTTTCGCTACTTTAAACTTGGTCATAATCTAGTTTGGGTTTTAAAACACTAACAAATTTGTGTGTAACCAATATAAGATATTACGGATAGTAAAATACTTCCACATAATAGCCACAATGATTGTGCTACTTGTAACACGTAAATCCACCATATATTTCTTATTTGTGTCAAAAGCTTCAAAGGTCAGGTACCACTGAATGGGATTTACGAGAGAGACATGTCCGGAGTCTTTAGATCGACGAGAAGATGATAAAATCATGAACTCTAAAATCGACTTTACATCAGCGTGAAGACAACGAGAATATATTGGGTCTTCTTGCCCAAAGTCAGAAGTCAGGAACTCCAATATTGAACTGCAAATATGGGTGCATATACCTTTTTGGTTTGTCATGTAGCTAACATATCATCTTCGCTTGTTATTCCACCTTGACAAAAAACTCGAAGAAAATGATTACCTTGAGGACCACAATAGGGCAGCTCGAAGTCATTGTAGATCGCAGAACTTGGGTCCACGTAGAGAGCTATATAGATATCATCTTGAAGAAACAAATCGTTGGTGTAACCCAGATCTCGTGGCTGGCCAGTGACTTCTCGACCCTGATTTGTAAAACCAATTTCAATGTCAAATTTGCTAATCGCCTGAACATGGTCAGTAGATTTAAGGTGATGACATCCACCTCTTGAATTCCAATGAAACTGGCATCGATTTCCTCATCAAGGATGTCGGAGGTTGGATCTTCATCAACACCATCATCATAGACATGATTGACATCATCATAAACATCAAATATTAGGTTGATGATCGAGGCCTTCTCCAACCTCGTCGTCGAAGAACACATCACTTGCTCTTCTTTGTCGAAGACCATCATAGATATTGCAATCAGGTTCACCATGAATCCTCATAGATCAATGGATAGATGATTGACTCGTTTCATGAGTCTCCAGATGTTCACGATGTAACTCAGCCCAATGATCTACTGTATTCGTTGCTCTGTCAATCCGTCAAGAATGTATAATTGTCCCATGCCATGATTTTTATAGATTGGGCCAGCCTCAAACTGGATAGACTCGAATCTCGATTGATTCGAAAAGGAATATATGTTTGACAAAAAATTTGATGATCGCTGATTTTGAAGAATAACAAATCAAACAAGGATTCCAACAATCATTTATTCAAATAAATGATGAAGACAGAAGAAGAACTGTACATTCTGTCATTCTTGTTCAAGATATCAATGATTTACAGGCGAGATAAATTACAATTTAAATAGAAAATACTAATTAATGAAACCCTAATCTAATGATGTACATTTTTAAGAAAGATCATAAAAGCCCAAGACTAATTACAAGCCAACACGTAATACAGCGAAGTGGAAATCATAATCACGATGAGGATCAAGGAGACGGGATCGTGTGTGAAGATGCACTGCATCAGATAATTTATTGATCTATAAAATATAGATTCTCGCACATTCATAGAGCTTTCGTTTTTCGAATTGGTCAAAAGTTATCTAAACGGTTAGGCCAAAGTGTGGACTTTGCTACTTGGAGCCAAAATACACAATATTATTATACACTCATAATAATGGTTAGAGTTGAACATAGACTTGAAAAATCTAACACAGCGTAACCATCCTAGTGGGTGTATTCAATCTAAAATTTGAGGAGATTTGATTTTTAATGAGGTTTTGGATGATTTTAAGAAATTGCAGAGAATAAAATAATTTTTGGTAAACCAATCTAGAATATCACCTAAAACCATGAGATTTGAGTTTTAATTTTTTTAACTAAGAAACTTCATCCAAACACTCTAAAATCACTTGAAAACTTTAAAACTTCACAACTTAAAATACTTTCAATAACAGTGAATTTTAGAGTATTTTATAAAATGTCAAGTTCAATAACATTGGATTTTAAATGAGTTTTTAAAATTCATGTTTCAATAACAGTGGATTTGTCATTTTAACACAAATTACCTAAAACATTCAATTGAATACATCCCCTTAAGCTTTAAACACTACAACCAAATATCTTAAAAGTTCATATCACTACAAGTCATTCAATTTTTATTATACACCCAAACGACGGTCCTAAGATTCTGTTCCCATTTTTCTCATGGTCAACCGCCAAAACATGTAGCAAAAATAACCGAGTGGTGGTAGCCTAACAAATTTTTGGGGCTTGGTGTGTATCTACATCAGTACTAAGTTCGATTCCCCTTGTGAACTAAATTATCATCATTTGTTGAGTCTAGACTTGGGCTTCGGCCCAAATGGTTTATATGGTGGATTGTAATAGATGATCGGTTCACTCCCTGACATTAGTCGGAAGGTATTCCAAACTCGGGCCATGGTAGCCAGTTCACTCTATAGCACTAAGTGCGTTCTTTCCGATGCCAACCGGATCAGCCGATATGATTTATCAAAAAAAAAATATAGCAAATGTACCAGCTGTCGTCTAGTACGATGTGGGATGTATTAAATCTCAACCAAATGAGATAAATTTTACACTATGATGAAATATTAAGGGCACGACATGCATCTACATTACTGGTAGTTTTTTCTTTAAGATTATGAGTTTATTCAATTTATTTTTGTCTGACTGATTCTGTTAGAATATATACACCGGTAACAACATTGTTATAAGGTACACAAATTGGCTTCTTGTAATTATGAACTTTCTCTATTCTTTGACCAAAATTCAGTGAATGCTCCCTGTAATTTTCCCCCCAAACTTTTACTATTGGAAAATTTTATCCGTCTTTCAATTCTCTCTCTTAGAGAGAAGATCCCATATTGTGGACTTGGGTAATATATAAGAGATTTGAGTCATTTCACTTACCGCTAATTATTTTTAAATTTGAAGTCCAAGAGTTGTCATGATAGCAGAGCTAGGTGCCACACCATAACCCATTAATCTGGCCCGAAAAATGGCCCGATCAACCCACTAATTGATGGTCCAAAGAAGGTTCAATTTCTTCGGGATTGGTAGAAAAAATAAAACATTGTCTCGGTTGGGTATGATGAATTCTGTGAGATTAATGGTTATACACACCATTATCTCGAAGGAAGGTGTTGGAGAGAAGATCTCACATTAAAAATATATAAAGAACTTGAGTAATGTATAAAAACCATTCCATTTACCGCCAATTGGTTTTAAGTTGGAAGCCCAGAAAATTTGTCACTCTCTAAGCTCAACTCTCAGTTGTGCCAAGGAAATTTGGCTGCTAAGTTCCTTAATGTAAAAGTTGGCAGAATTGCTCTCTAAGCCGATATATAAACTTTATTTACTCATTTGGTTCTAGCGATACATTTTACTCTTGTCCAGTATATTTGTTGATCCTTTGGAATACTTGTTTTCAATCAAACATCTGCAGTTCCAACTTATATTTTTGTATTTACCAAACATGAATTTTAATGAAATTCACGTTCTAATTTTTTTTTTAATAAACTTAATATATTAATATAACTCCAAAAAGGTAAATCGGAAATCCACGTTCTATAATTTAGGTTCATCCGTAAGAGATCTCATCCTTTCTTATATGTGGCAATCTCAGATTTCTAGTGCTTCCCAATGAGAATTTAATTCATAGACGAATATATTTTCAAAATGAACCTTTTCAGTCTAGTTTATGTGAGAATTTTGGTTCCAAATCAAGCTAGTCAGCTACTCCAAGCATGACATCGCCCAACTAAATGACCAGAATAATTCAACACAGCCAAATAAACACAACAAATTTCCACCTGTCTATATCAATGACTAGGTGGAAACAAATATTTCAATAGTCTAACATGATATAAAAAGAACCACCCATGCTAATAATGAACTCATGACCTGAGTTAGTTCTGATTTTTGGGTCCTTGCAATGGGGCACAAACAAATTCTTCTAAATGATTGTGTTACTTAAAACATAACAAAAATTATTCATTAATTTTTTAGAGAGTAAATATGAAACAAGAATCTAAATATATTAGTTTTCAGATCTATGTTTTTAGATCTATGTTTTCTTACGAATAAAAAAAAGCAACCTAATTAAGGACAGACAAATTAAATGAAAATCCAACATCTTTAAAATCAATAGGGAACCGCTTTGACTTCAGTCCCAATTGGATTGCGATTTCAGTGTTCGTTTTAATGTATGTGTCTTACAAGTTACAACTGAACTTCTCTCAGAACAAACTCTAAAGAACTTCTAACGCAAAGTTCTTACGTGACCGAATAGGTCAACAGAGTCAAAAATCAACGTTGTCCAAGTCGTTAACGTGGCCTAATAATGAGCAAGCGACACTTTTTCAAATTGATTTCGTCGTCAACCAAATCCAAAAATATACTACTAGTAGAAGTTAAAAAGTTGACTCGTTCACTCTTTTTGTGG
>NC_027749.1:13115842-13117899 GCF_000695525.1 Brassica oleracea var. oleracea | reverse complement strand
GTCCCATACTCCCATGTATCTTGGACTAACTTTGCATTCTTTGATGTTCAAACTTTGCATTTGTAAGTGATGGTTTTGAGATATACTACATCTCTAACTTCGAACTCATACTGTTTCATGTATCTGTCCTCATAAATCTTTTGTCTATTTTGAGGCTCTTTCATTTTCATCTTCAGTAATCAGATTCTTGCAGTTGTCTATTCAAACAAAGTCTAGACCAAATTTGTTGTGCTCCCTCATTTAGGTCCAGCATAGCGGTATTTTTTAAGATCGTCCATACAATGCTTTGTAATGCGAAATTTCAATGAATGCACGATGATTGTCATATGAAAACTTAACCAATGCAAGTGCTTGCTTAAGAAAATTTAATTAATAGATGACTACAGTTTTTAAATGAACCTTTTCAGTCTAGCTTATGTGAGACTTCTGGCTCCATATCAAGCTAATCAGTTATTCCGAGCATGACATCGCGCAATAAAATGACCAGAATAATTCAACACAACCAAATAAAACACAAGAATTTTCTATATCAAAGACTCGAAGGAAAAAATATATTACAATAGTCTAACATGATATAAAAAATACCACTCTTGCTAACAATGAACTCACCTGAATTAGTTCCCATTTTGGGTCCGTCTCAAACATACATTCGTTTTAAATGATTGTGCTACTTAAAACAAAAATTATTCATTTAGAAAAATAAAATATTTTAAATATATTTTTGGAGAAAACGGTCAGCTAATTACTGAACTTGCACATTTTTTGCCAAAAAATCACGAACTTTTCATTAATCCAAACAACATATGAACTTTTGTTGACTGAACCAAATTATATATAACTTTAGTCAATTTTTTTTTTAAACCGACATTTAGTTTTTAACGGAAATTAAAACGACACTGTTTTGCTAAAAAAAACTAACAAAATTCATCTTAAAAATATTTAACTTACATATTTTGGCTAAAAACATGAACTTTTCACTGATCCAAAAAAATAAAATTTTTTTCGGTTCGGATTTTGGACTCTTTGTTTATATATAATTTTTCTTGAACAAAACATATTTTATAATTTTGGATCAATGAAATTTTCATGCTTTTTAGCGAAATTGTGTAAATTTAGTATTTTTATGGTGAATTTTGTTAGCTTTTTTTTTAGCAAAACAATGTCGTTTTGATTACATTAAAAATTAAACATTGGTCAAGTGAAAATTATTGTTGACTAAATTTATACCTAATTTGGCTTGAACAACAAAAGTTTATATGTTTTTTGGATTAATGAAGTGTTCGTGTTAAAGGTTGTAAGTTCAGTATTTATTTGACCATTTTCTCTCTATTTTTGTTGAGGGTAAATATGAAACAAGAATCTACATATATTAATTTTTCAGATCTTCGTTTTTTCAGATCTATGTTTTCTTACGATTAAGAAGCAACCTAAGGACAAACAGATGAAAATCCAACATCTATAAAATCCATAAAAGGGAACCGTTTTGACTTCAGTCCCAATTGGATTTCGATTTAAGTGTTCGTTTTGATGTATGTGTCTTACAAGTACAACTAAACTTCTCCCGGAACAGACTCTAAAGATCTTGTCAAGCAATGTTCTTACGTGACCGAATAGGTCAACAGGGTCAAAAATCAACGTTGTCCAAGTCGTTAACGTGGCCTAATAATGAGCAAATGACACTTCTTCAGTTGATTTCGTCGTTGCCTCGTTACATCTATTTTAATGTTCAACCAAATCAAAAATATACTAGTAGAAGTTATAAAGTTGACTCGTTCACAATGCTTTTTGCTGTCCTTCACAATGCTTGTTATTAAAAATAGAAAGAAACAAAGACTTTTCGTGGGTCAATATTAATTTCCACGCATATTCCTATGTACTTTGTATATATAATAGATACCTTTGGACTTGCAATTGTCATCAAGAATCTCTCAACATCTCAAGTTACATCTGTTCTCATTCTCCCTCTTTAAAAATATATCGGAAATTTCTGAAGCTTTTCAATAATTTTCTCGAGCTATGACCGCCCAGGTACACCCTTTCTTTCATATATATATTCG
>NC_027749.1:13029835-13050044 GCF_000695525.1 Brassica oleracea var. oleracea | reverse complement strand
ATAAAAGGGAACCGTTTTGACTTCAGTCCCAATTGGATTTCGATTTAAGTGTTCGTTTTGATGTATGTGTCTTACAAATACAACTAAACTTCTCCCAGAACAAACTCTAAAGAACTTGTCAAGCAAATTCTTACGTGACCGAATAGGTCAACCGGGTCCAAAATCAACGTTGTCCAAGTCGTTAACGTGGCCTAATAATGAGCAAATGACACTTCTTCAGTTGATTTTGTCGTTGCCTCGTTAAATCTATTTTAATGTTCAACCAAATCCAAAAATATACTAGTAGAAGTTAAAAAGTTGACTCGTTCACTCTTTTTGTGGTCCTTCACAATGCTTGTTATTAAAAATAGAAAGAAACAAAGACTTTTCGTGGGTCAATATTACGCATATTCCTACGTAATTTGTATATATAATAGATACCTTTGAACTTGCAATTGTCATCAAGAATCTCTCAACATCTCAAGTTACATCTGTTCTCATTCTCACTCTTTAAGAATATATCAAAAAATTTCAGAAGCTTTTCAATAATTTTCTCGAGCTATGACCGCCCAGGTACACCCTTTCTTTCATATATATACGCTCTAGAAATAATTAAAATATAATTTACTGATGTTTGATTGGTCGCTATATATAGAATATGATCAACCTTACTTAGATTCTTACAATTTGCAAAACTGATGTCTGGTTTCAAATGACAGAAATCTGTGTTGCAATTGAGTGTTCACGAGGAAAGAATCAGGAAGAATGTGTGGGCGACCGTTTCTAAATTTTCAGGTATTTTTTTATAAACTTCAACATTTACAATATGATCATTAATTTTAATAAGTTGGCGAAATTAACACTTTTCATGATTGTTAACAAAATAGGGGTTACTACTTCGATAGCAATGGATGACAAAACCGGGAAAATGACGGTAGTTGGTGAAGTTGATGTACCGGTTATCGTGAAGAAGCTAAGGAAGATATGTAATGCAGAGCTTGTTACGGTTGAAGTTGTTAAACCACCTGAGAAAAAGCCTGAACCGGAGAAACCGACTCCAGATAAACCGGCCGAAATTGTTGCCTTTCCGGTTACGCAGTTTAACAACCCGTACCAATATCATTATTCCTATGCAAATTCTTACTATCAACCATGCGATAATTACAGAGTTGTGGTCGAGGAACCAAATACTTGTGTGGTTATGTAATTTTCTACTTCTCTTTCAATAAATTCAGTTTTGGTCTATGGAACACTTAATTTTTAGGGAAGAGTGTATTTTTGGGTTACTGTTATATAAGTTTTCTTGTTTGAGTTTATTTATCACCACGCTTCGCGCGGAATATTGTTTCATTATTGTTAAGTATATTTTTTTGGGTGATGTAATTATGTGGTCGCGTTTATTTGTTAAGAGCATTATTTGGTATTTCAGTGTGCTATGTATTCGATAGGTGATAGGTTAATATATTATGTATTTTTTTTTCAACAATGTGTTGTTGTGTGTAGTTGCGCTTGTTAGTGGTAAAGTGGGTCTCTGATGTAAAACATATTGAATATCAATAACTTTGCATTTAGGAATTTTTTTTATTATGAGATTAACGGTTTCAACATCATAATTGTATTTTATTTTTCATAATTTGGAACATTATTCTTTTAAGATGTTTTGTGCCCTCTCCCCATAGTTTGACCTTGAGCCGTCACCATCTATGTATTTTGTTTACCTTCCTGGTGTAAACGGTGTGCAGTGCTTCTCATCATCACCGCAAAAAAATTCACTTTAGTGCTCTTGTTCTTCCCCATCTTCTTCTCCTGTGAGATTATCTGGTATTTGTTGTAGATCGAATTTATGAATTTCCACTTGTGCGGTTGTTTCTTACGGTGTTGTAGGCTATTCCGGTCATGATTGGCGCTCCTCTTCTTCCTTAGATTTTGGCTTATATTAGGAGATGCATCTCCTTGGGCTGGATCAGAGTTTACTCGTCTTTGGTGTTATCTTCCTCATCGTTGGTCTGCCGTCGATAGTCCCTACTCGTCTTGGTTATCAAGATCTAGTTTTTGGCGATCTGACTTCTATGCTCTCTTTCATAGCTCGAGGACGATTCCATGGTTTTCTGATTTTGTTTCGTCTCCCCCTTCCCTTTATGTTCTCTCATTTCGTTATTAGTGCTAGCATCTCTGGTGGCTCTCCCTTTCGCCATGTTTGCCACTCAAGGTTTGGATAGTGATTTACTCCATGTATGCTTTGTGGGCTTAGAAGGTTGTGTCTGGTCTGAAGCTTAATTTTTGGTTTCTCGGTGCTTACCTCCCATTCTCCCTTCCTCAGGTTGTTTCTCTTCTTCTCCTATTTCCCTTGATATAGGTGTGCGGAGTTAGTCTCTTGGATTTTGGTTTTTTCTATCCAGAGTTTTGTGTTTTTTTTATTGGCATGCGCAACTTGTCTATGTTTGTTTAGTTTGTGAGGTGTTTCTTACCTCTTAGCTGGTGGTTGTTCTTTCGGTGACTTAAGCATGTGTCTTTCTGCTTTATGGTGACTTCGGCCTTCCGTGATTATTCTTCCTCTGACTTGCTTTCTTGGTTCTTTCGTTGGTGTTTGATCGCAATTTTTTGTGTTCGGGGATTGCTTTGTTTCAGATTTTATCGTTCTACCATTTTCTAAGCTTTGTTTGTTGAGGCCAAGATACTCTATGATAAGGTGAGGTAAGTTAGTTTTCGTTTTTGATCTCTTTTCAGTTTTGGACATTTATTGAATTAGTGTTACTATGACATTTTAGTTTTTTTTTGTGATTGTGGAGGTTTTAGGTTTAAATTATGTGTTTTGCTCTAGTTTCTTTTTCTTAGTTTGGTTATTTTATAAATTTTAATAGTAAAATAAATATATAATTTGAAATGGAAAATTTGTAAATAGTAAAAAAATTATAAATTAATGAAAGTTTATGTTATAGTTGTGAATAAATTAAATATTTAAAATATACTTTACTTATTTGTTATTCATCTTGAATTTTAATTACTAATAAAATAGATTATTATACTTTTTGTGATGATGGTTAGTGAAAAAAGGTTCGGATAGTTCACAATTAGAAAATTACGAGTTAAATTGGAGTAATCTAGAAGAAAAATGATTTAAAATGTAAAAAGAAAGAAAATATGATGATACATGTCATCAAATCCTTTTTCCACATGTCAAAAGAAGAGAAAAAAATATATTTTATATATATAGATAATTAAAAAAAATCAATTTCTGTATGCTAAAAATGTTACGCATACGCTTTGTTAAATTTTTTTTGTACTCTTACTCATCTACTAATCATTTTATCGAGGAAGGGAATTCGACATTAGTGTAGGACAATAGAAGATGTGTTTTTTCTTTCAAGAGGATGGTCACAAGTCAGGTTTGAAGAATACTCAGCATATCGTGATGATATACACTCTTTACGTTGAGATTCACGCATGGTAAGGAATGAACGACCGATAAGTGAACTAGTGAAGGTAGACCTTATAAGAGATCTCACAATGAAGATAACAACAATCAAAAGAAACGACAATGACACTTCATTAAATAATTTCTCAGAAACGATTTAAGAGGAATGTTTGAACGGGATTCAGTCGACTAGGATGAAAGAAATCAGAAATGGGATGGCTAAAGACGTTTTATTTAGATTTGGTCTGAAGGGTTACAAGAGTGACGAGAAGATGAAAGAGCAACAAGATCGAGGCGTAACAAGATCGAGGAGATAGCCTAAAACCCTAGATCTAGCCACTCAGTCTGTTCAATCGTTCCAAAAGTCCCTCTCTTGTTGCTTCTCCTTCCCTTTTTATAGGACTCCTGCCCCTGATGCCCTAATTTCGTACCTCTTTGGGCCTTGGTGCGAGGGGCCGAGTATACGGGCCTGGACAAGGCTCCTTCCAAGCCAGGCACTTCTGGTCGACTTACTCGACCGGCTAAAAGTACTCTAAAGCCAAGCCGACGGGTTTAGCCGCTGAGCCGACCAAACGTCGATCCGACTTGCTGGATTAGAGCCTGTTATTCGATGGGCTTTGTGGAGGGGTGTAATCCATCTCCTACAAGGAACACTTCAAAGTTAAAGAAGTACAGTACTTGAATATGGTGCATGCAAAGTAAGTACTTATTAGATTTTTTTTTATTTTTTTTTTTGAACTTTTAACTGTTTTTCATGAATTTATCACAGGTGGTATAACTTATAGCTTTTTAACTACTTTTTATTAGTGTATTTATGATAACTACTCAAAGATGCTGGTGGTTGTTAGGCACAAGGAAGCAAGCTGATACAATTCCGTAGCTTAACCATTGAGAAAACTTCTATGCGTTTGTCATTCCGTATAGCCCTTCTTTGTTTTTTTCACAAATTGTATTATATTACAACAACAACAACAACAACAAAGGTTTACAATAAGACCAAATATGCGACTGAAGCCAAAAGGTCAGGACTAAATTGATCAAGAATATCTCAAGGTACCATTCTTTACTCTGAATCATTGATTCTGTTCTTTACACCTACATTCAAGATGTATCCTTTCATCTCCTTTTTGTTTTCCTCCTATATAACCTCTTTCTCGATTCTTCGATCTACCGTAACCTACAACCTCCTCAGAAGAAAGATCAAGCTATGGCCATGAGAATCCTCCGTAAAGTCTCCTGTTCCAGTATATTTCACTGACATCTCCCAGGTCCAGTCGAGTCAGAACTAAGCTTTGAGCTTCTCCTTAACCAGCGAACAGGTGTCATATTTGTTAACTTCGTCTTTTTCCATGATCCAAAAAAAATCTCTGAAAATTCTTCGCACTAAAACCATAAAGTCCAGCGCAGCAATGGCTACACACATGACACAGCTCAAAATCTTCTACGTCAATACCACAATGTTTACTTCGATAATATCTCCCCCTCTTTGCGCGAGCCACTTTGGTTTTCAAATCCAGCTAAAGCTGGGTTGGTCATCAGACTCTATCTTATACTTATTGAGGAAAAAGTATTGGTTCATAATTTTGTCCCGTTCTTTGTGGTTAGTAAATTATCTTTTGTTGTTAACAGCATCCAGAACACGTGATCAAGTCAATCTTCGAGGCATCCCATATGATTATTAACAAAAAAAATATTAGAGTTGGAATATAAACTTAGTCATCTTGGAAGCCTCTTGCAGCTAAAACTGGGGTAAGATTGTGTATTCTTTTATCTTTAATTTCTATTCTTAGATATTAGAATTTGATTACTGTAAAAAATGATTTAATTACTGTTATGGTGCAGGGGGAGTTATGGCTTATTATTGAATCACAAACAGAGTTTAACAAGAAGTCCTTATCTTATTAATCAATCAAACTCACAAGTTTCAAATCACAAAATCACTCTCTCAACTCACAAGAGATGCAACATAAGCATCTCTATTTATAAAACTAGATAACTCCTAATTCTATTAGCACAACATTTTGTCCTTATTTCCTAATCCTATTACAAATCCATATCTCACTAGGATTAGGATAGCTTGTGTCTTAAGCTATTGTCAAGCTTACTCCAACATTCTCCCCCTTAAGCTTGATTTCATCTTCACTCACAACATGAACTCCAATAAGACTTCTGATTTCCTTGAATCGAATTCTACTTAGAGCCTTTGTAAGTATGTCAGCTCTTTGTTCATTCCCCGGAACATGTTCAACCTCAATTTGCTCATTCTCTAATGAAATAAAATTTTCGATCTACGACCATGGAACACTGGGTTCTTTGTGAGTGAGATGGCAGACTTGTTGTCAACCCTCACGGTCACCTTGTTGCATACATCTCCCACGACTTCACTCATGAGCTCCTGAAACCAAATCGCTTGCTTGGCAGCCTCTGTTGCTGCCATAAATTCAGCCTTGCATGAAGACAGTGCCACGATTTCTTGCTTCTGTGAGCACCAAGTAATTGGACTTTGATCTAGAAAGAAAACATGTCCAGTTGTGCTCTTGCCATCATCCTCATCCACATTGTGCGAGCTATCGCTATAACCAATCAGTTCCCGTGTAATAGATCGCGTGTACCGTAAGCCAAGTGTTGTTGTACCACGCAGGTACAGAAGTATTTGTTTCAAGACCACACCGTGAGAGACTTTAGGCTCTTGCATATATCTACTTAGCACGCCTACACTGAAAGAGAGATCAGGCCGAGTGTGCAATAAATATCGAAGACATCATATGGTTTTTCTATACTCTCTCTCATCAATGCCTTTCTCAAGAATCGACTTAGAAAGTCGAGTATTCACTTCCATGGGCACATGAACAAGGTTGCAGTTATTCATACCAGCTTCCTCCAAGATCTTGCGAGCATACTTATCCTGAGACAACACCACACCACCATCATACTGTAATACTTCTATGCCTAGATAGTAAGTCAATCTCCCTAAGTCACTCATCTCGAACTTGCTTGTCATCTCTTGTTTGAACTCAAACGTCGACTGCAAGGAAGAACCAGTCACAAGCAAGTCATCAACATATACACATACCAGCAATAAGCCCTTTGTATCTTTTCTTCTATATACTGAGTGTTCCTTAGAGCATCGAGTAAAGCCGAAATCTTGTAGAATTCGGTTTAGTTTGATGTTCCATGCTCTAGGGGCCTGCCTTAAACCATAAAGAGCATTATTAAGCTTATACACCTTATCTTCTTTGCCTTTGATCTCAAAGCCTTCAGGTTGACTAACATAGACTTCTTCCTTCAATTCTCCATGTAAGAAATCCGTTTTTACATCTAAATGATGTATCTCCCACCCGTGCGAAGCTACAAGTGCGATCACTAGTCTGATGGTTTCAATCCGAGCTACTGGAGCAAAAACCTCGTCATAATCAATGCCGTGTCTCTGAATGTATCATTTTCCTACCAACCTCGCTTTGTACTTGCTGATACTTCCATCTGCATTCCTCTTTATTTTGAACACCCATTTTAAACCAATACATTTGAAACCTTTTGGTCAGTAGACAAGTATCCATGGAGAATATCTCATCTTTACAAGCATCAACCCAAACGGCGAGCTCTTTAGCCTCATTAAAATCCCATGGTTCGTTGTTTATAACCATCAGTAGCTTCTCGCACTCTGCTTCGGCTAGGAGTATATAATCTTCTAGGTATGATGGTGTAGTTGTTGCCCTACTTGATCGTCTTAACTCTGGCTGCGTGATCACCTCATCCACTTCGTGTTCTTCACACTCGTCTTCCTCATTCTCATCACCATCATCATCAGCTTTGCTCATCGCCTCAGTTACTCGTTGATCTCCATTGTCTCTTAACGGTAATAGATCAAACTCAAACATACTAGATTCCGTTGTTTTCTCTGTCTCATCCTTGCTCCACTTCCATTGTTTATCTTCGTCAAAATATACGTCGCGACTAACCACTATCTTCTGGCTTGAAGGATTGAGTAGTCGGTAAGCCTTCGAGCCAGGCTCGGTTCCTAGATGTACCAACGCTTTAGACCTATCATCGAGTTTCTTCCTTCCCGCAACCTCAGTTCGTGCATAGCATACACAACCAAAAACCTTGAGGTGACTAAGATTTGGTCGTTTACTCCGCAAGGCTTCGTATGGAGTTTGTCCCGCAAGAGATCTTGTTGAAATCCTATTGATTAGATAGGTTGCATGCCTTACAGTTTCTCCCCATAAATAATTGGGTAAGCTCATGTGTTTAAGCAAGCTTCTAGTCATCTCAAACAGTGTACGGTTTTGACGTTCGACAACCCCATTCTTTTGAGGTGAGTATGGGGCTGTCGTGTGCCTGCTAATACAATTCTTCTTGCAGTAAGCCGTGAACTCATGTGACATGAACTCGTCTCCTCTATCTGTACCGAATGTTTTCACCGAGCCTTTTGTTTCTTGTTCCGCAAGTCCCTTGAACACTTTGAACTTCTCAAATGCTTCACTCTTCTCCTTGAGTAGTATAGTCCACATGTAGCGGGTACAATCATCAATTTGGACAAACACATAGCGTTTCTTACTTGGTGTGGAAGGTGATATGGGTCCGCATAAGTCTCCGTGCACGAGCTCAAGTGGAAGCGCCGCTCTGAATGTAGTCGCTTGGGAGAAAGGTTGTCTCGTTTGCTTTCCAAGTAGGCAAGAAACACATGTTTCTTTCTCGATAGTTATATGAGGAATGCCCACGACCAGCTCTTTGTTTATCATCATCTTCATTGTGTCGATCGCGACATGTCCTAACCACGCGTGCCACTTCGATGACTCCGTAGCTCCAGAGGTAAGTAGGCATTGGATAGCATCCGCTTGCAAAGATACTTTATACAAATGGTTCTTTGACCGTGTGGTCTTTATTATTAGAACTCCGGCTTTGTCATAAAGCATTAGAACGTCGTTTTTCATTCTTACTTCACAACCTACTTCGGTGGCTTGACCTAAGCTCACAATATTGCTCCTTAGGCCCGGTATATAATAGACGTTGTTTAGTATTCTCTTTTCACCTCCTTTAAGAACAAAGCGGATTGATCCCTTGCCTTTTATGTCGATACGTGAGTCGTCCCCGAACCGAACCTTTCCTGTAACTCCCTCGTCAAGTTTGATGAAGAACGATTGGTTCCCACTCATGTGATTGCTTGCCCCATTATCAAGATACCATAAGTTTTCCATCCCTTGTTCAACTTCAAAGATACTTGGCTTCACCTTCTCCTCATTGACATACACTACTTCATGCATCATAAGTTCATCAGCTTCTTGTGTATCTCCTTCCTTCTTTTCGGTAGTTTCTTGCAGTTTAAGTAGCTTTTTCGGACAGTTACTTGCGTAATGTCCTTGTTTGTCGCATGCAAAGCACGTTATATGACTTGTATCTCTGTTTTGGCCTTGTCTATACGCCTCTCTCTGAGCATAGAAACCACCATTGCGTCCTCGACCTCGTCCTCTCTAGTTACTTCGTCCACCTTTTCCTCGTCCTCCTCGTCCATAGCCATCTTGAGCAGATTCACTGTTATTGGCATATAATAACTTGCCATGATCATCTTCATGTTCTTCTTCGTCTTCACACTCTTCATATGCTTTTAGTCGACCTACGATATCCTCAAAGCTAGTCGTGTTTAGATCAAGCACCTGCTCAAGTGATGCGACAATATGAATGTATTTTCTCCTTGGTAGACTTTTCAGGAACTTCTTGACGATCTACGGCTCTTCAAAGATTTCACCTAAAGAGGTAGATTTCGACGAGATTTCGACGAGATTTCGGATAGTTTTCCCACAAAGGAATCAATGGTGTCTTCTTCCTTCATCTTGAGTCTGTAGAATTCAGCCATTAGGGTTTGTAAACAAGCTTCTCGTACCCTTTCAGCCCCGACATGTCTTGCTTTGATAGCCTCCCATACTCCTTTGGCTGTATCGAGATCACCTACTTGTAGTGTTAGAGCCTCAGGAATGGAATGAAAGAGCAAAGCTATAGCCATGTTGTTCTTTTCTGCATGTTTGCTTCCCGAATCAATAGTCTCCCATACTTTATTAACTTTGAGCGCAATTTTCATTCGCATAGCCCAGACAGTGTAATTGGTAGAGGTTAGCATCGGAAACTTGATGGACAAAGGTCCCGTTTCTTTGACATTCGTCTCAGCTTATTCCTTTGCATCGGCCATGGTAGTTTTCTTCACACGATCTCTTGTTCTCGGCTTGTGTCAATGTGTATGGCTCTGATACCAATTATTGAATCACAAACAGAGTTTAACAAGAAGTTCTTCTCTTATTAATCAATCAAACTCACAAGTTTAAAATCACAAAATCACTCTCTCAACTCACAAGAGATGCAACGAAATAAGCATCTCTATTTATAAGACTAGATAACTCCTAATCCTATTAGCACAACAATCTTTCCTTATTTCCTAATCTTATTACAAATCCATATCTCACTAGGATTAGGATAGCTTGTGTCTTAAGCTATTTTCAAGCTTAATCCAACATTTCGATCAAATATTCAAGAAGCGTGTCAATGGAGTATATGTTTTGGCGACTTTTGCTGCTAATATTTATAAATTTAAACAATGATTTGCTATAGTAATTGAGTCCTATAACTCTTAACCAATCAACATAAAGTGAATCAGCAACCAAACAAAACATGCAATAACCGTCCTTCTATCTTACTTTGTATGCTTCTATTATTAGACACAAAGTGTCTCACATCGGTAGTTGGAAAGGATCTTTAGTAATATATAAGATAGACGAGCCACTCCACTTATCACCAATTGGTTTAGGTTGGAAGTCCATCTAGCTTAACATGGTATCAGAGCCCGATCCACGCAGTCCAACCAGATCCACAACGATCTGGCCCAAAGTTGGCCCATCGATCCTTGCCCGAGGATTCCGAGATTGACGCTCAAATAGTCATCATCTCGAGGGGGCGTATTAGACACAAAATGTCTCACATCAGTAGTTGAAAGGGATCTTTAGTAATATATAAGATAGATGAGTCACTCCACTTATCACCAATTGGTTTTAGGTTGGAAGCTCATCTAGCTTAACATCTATTACTACCAGGTCATGCGACCTTGATGGATCTGGTTCACAAGTCTGTGAATGAGAGAGGTGGTAGATTCTCTTCTTCTGTTTGTACTATCTTAAGACTTATTTACTTTTGGCTGAGTGTTATAGACGGCTTGAACATGTGTAGGAATTGAACCAATACCAAGCTCTGAGTGCGTAGATGAGAACACAGCCATAGAGTCAGTGAACTAAAACTAAGAGGGAAGTAAGAACGCAACACTGCAGCTGGTGGACATGGAGTGCAGTTACCTCACTGTTGATTTCCACAGCTCTGAGAATGCCGCCGAGTGTTTTGCTCGGTTGTGGTCGGTGTGGTTCAGACCTGGAAGAGACATTTAGGTTGATTAAGAATCAATAGATGTTCGCTTATTGGATGCTGCTATATGTCAGTCCAGAGACCACTGCTGATGCTTAGGTATGAAATTGTGACTGGCTCTACTCTTGCAAATGGTGGTTTAGCAATGAAAAGTGTCGGTATTGAAGGAAATTGTGTTATTTCTGGTCAAACCTTGAATACCAATTCAGAAAGTCAAAAATGAGAATTCAGGGGACAGCTCCACTTTGGATGCAAAATTTTCATGTTGATTTTTGCCATGTTCGTCTTCTCACGGGTAACTTCCCAATAAAATATTCAATAAAAATCCTTACTTCTTTTTCTTGGCGACTAAGCTTCCACAGACCATAGACAGGAAGAGGAGGAGCGCTTTGTGAGGGAGCTATTGAGGCAGAGATGAAGAAACAAGAAGAGAAGAAGAAGAAAAAGAAGAACTTATCTCCTGCTGCAATCCCACTCTCAAATATAACAGTACTTCTACTCTTTCAGATTTTGAGTCTCAGTGGCCATCGCTTGCTGCTGGATACTACAGCTCCATCTTCATCATCTTGTCTTGCAGTTGGTAAAGAGTCTCTTGCTTCCAGTGATCTTGATCGTGGTCTCGTTTCTCCAGAATATCCATGGGCAGCAAAGATGAACCCCTCAGTTCGAAATCTTCACCAGGTAACTAATCCAAGCTTTATGGAAGATGGGACTCCAAAGGTATGCATTCCTAGACAAGTTCTTCTTGAGGGTGTAGAAAATAAAAAAAGAGTTTATCATAGGACAATTCTCCCGTTGTGTTGCACACCTGCTGGAGGACAAGTTCATGCTATTATGTCTAGGATTGGGGAAAACGTTGTAGAATTGTTCCCTCGTAAGATAGGATAATCTTCTTTCTTATTCCACATTCCGGATGAATTTACTATACAATCGATAATTCAGCATGGTATTTGGCATGTTGATGATTGCTTAATGTTTGTCTCTGCTTGGAATTCGACGGGAACAACAACAATTCCAGAGATAAGCACAATTCCTGTTCGGGTCTAGGAGCTCCAATGCTTACTAGCAAACCTTGGCTCGACCCTACTCAAATGTGAGAAGCAAAGATCCTGGTAGAAGTGAAGTTAAATAAGCTTTTTCGGCCTAAAGTTGCAATTGAGGATGAGAGTGGCTCAATCACTATGGTTGATGTATTATACTCATGGACGCCATCTAAGTGTTCTAATTGCGGTCTTTTGGGGCACAAAACTTCTCGTTGCCTAGGTAAGCTTCTTCCACGCCAACAAGATAAGCCCTCCACCATCTATCAGTCATCTTGATGCAAGTAAAGAATCAAATATGGTTGAACCCATTTCTACTGTTAATGTGGTCGACCTAGTGTCCTTAGGTACCATTAAAGGAACTTGAGAACATGTATATTTCTCCTTCTCTTATTTGTGTTAATGAAGCTACTGAATCTCTGGTTATGGGGTCTACTCCAACATTGCCAGTCATTGATACTCCAATCGCTCAAGCACCACCAATTGTCCAAAGAGGAGGTAATGGAATAGCTGAATCCGTTTTAGGCTCAAACAGGTTTGCATCATTGATTTATTTGGAAGGGGAAGAAGAAGATCTGATGAGTTCTGACATAGAGACGAATTCGAATGATCTTATGACACCCTTCGGAAAAAGAATCCTTCGAGAAAGACCAGTTAAGTCGACAGCAAAAGTGAGAAAGATGCACTTTCAGTTCACGGGTAGTGGACGAGGAAACCGTGGACGTGGCAGTGGCTAGATGTTTTCTTCTTCTACTGCTAAAGTCAATCGAAACTGATGATTTGATTGTTTCTTTATATGATCTTCTTACCTTTGTAATAGCTTGTTTAAACTGTATGACTTCGGTCATAGCCTGTGTCGGTGTAAAATTTAATAATAAAAAAAATAAAAATAAAAAGGTAAGAGATGCCAAGCTCACGCCCCTTGGTAAATTTAGAGTGTGTATTGATGCTTTCATTTCATTTATAGAAACAACACCATAAATTTCTGAGACAAGAGTCCTTTTCTTGATGCTTTCGACTAATTGTTGCAGAGAGCTGACACGATTGCCATTCTCTTGCTGCAGATAATGCTTTCGATACTAGATCCCGAGCTGAGCCAAGTCTGTTTTCAAACAGCATTTTGTTTCGTGCTACCCAAAATTCCCACATGATCCAAGTTGATAGCTCCGTTGAGGTAATTCCGGTCGGTGGTAGGCATGGACGAGTTTGATCATGGTCTAGAGTTCCTTCAAATCTATTGCTCCGCTATAATCAATCTCTCTGCAGAAGGGGCAGATTGCCATACTTCTCTTGCAAACGGGCATTGAAAGAACAGGTGAATAATAGATTCAGGGTTGCCACATCTTTTGCAGCTCACTTCAACTGGAACGTGTCGTTCTACCAGTCCCGTACCCACAGGTATTGCTCCTTTATGCGCTTTCCAGATGAGCATTTTGATTTTTGGAGCTGTCTTTAGGGCCCATACATCTCTGTTCCAGTTGTAGTTTAAGTCAACCTCCGATGGCTCCGAAGTACCAGCGACTGCAGTTTCATATCTTGACTTCGTTGTGTATGTGCCTGGTCTGATTCCCAACCAACATAATCTATTCGGAGCTCCGGTCAAACTAGGTTGCAACTTCAGAATACTTTCCTCCAGAGAAGGATAGAACTCTCTTATTTTTGCAGTATCCCACTCTTGCGTCCTCCTTGAAGAGGGAGGATGCAGTAGTGAATTGCTTACTAAGTTATTTAACATAATTATAGACTCTAAATTTCAGAATAACATGAATATAAGAGAGCCTTATTTTCAGTACTATACATCAATTAATTTACTTTAAGGAATATTAGATATATCAATTATTGTTTAGGAATATAAAATTATTTCAGTTAATTGATATTTTAAAAATAGGTTTCCCAAAAGGTTGTATCATGGTGTAGTTTTCAAGTAAAAAATAACTAGAGTGTATTTTCAAAACAGGGACAAATAAATTATGAAATTATTAATCTCAAATGTTTAATTACTATCATGAATGAAAATATTTTTCACTGATTTTCGGGGGTGTTATTAAATTAGTGATTTAAAATCAATTATTAATGTTTGTAATTTATCAAATTTAAAAAATTTTAAATAGTTTGAGTTGATGAATTTTAAAATCTCTGCAGTTTGCATTGGATTTTGAGTTTCATCATATTTTCATGAGACTCCATAAGAAACGATTTGAAATCAATCCAAAATACAAAGAATTTTAAAATTCTTAAAAGATGAATAACACTAGATTTTAAATGGATTTAAATTCATTGAAAAACACTATATTTTAAAATATAATTTATAATCATCATTCCAAAAACACTTGATTGTGTTTAGATTAGTAAAATACATTATTGAATTACACCACCTAAGAGATTCACAAAAGAATTGATATAAATATTTACTATTACCAAAATGAAAAAATATCTTATTTCCAATTTCACCTGACTGAGAACATAATTAAAAAAAATTGTTGAGGTTTTACGAAATTTATTGACCAAGAAATCGAACCAAATTCAATAAACAACGACAATGTTTAAGTTTTCAATTAGGTATTAAAATATTAATTTTCTGTCTAATAAGAGAATGAAAAAGTAAAGAAAAATGTTTAAATACATTAAGTTAGATATCATTTTACACTCAATCAAAAATACTACAGCATTTGAGTTTATGGTTTAGTGTGAGTATTGTTTAGGTAATATTGAGGAAGTGAGATTAAGTTTATGTTTATGTTGCTCGAGAAATAGTTTAAAATATAAATTAAATTAAATATCATAGTTAAAGGTAGAGTGTTAAATTCTTTAAATATTAGTGTTTACTTCGAATTTTACTATATATACATGTATACTTTAGAAAACTTTGAGTCTATTAATTATTTGGTTCATATACTAATAGTTGTTATTTTTAAAAATATGTACTCTTTTTAATTATTTATTTATCAAATTATATGATTTTGTAATATAAAACAAAAATATTTAATAAATATAGTTCACTATAATTGATATTAGAATTTATTGAAAATGTGTGGGTCAAATCCCTTACATATTAAAGGAGAATCATTGTAATAAATGCATTCACACTATAATAGACACGTGGCAGACTCACAATGATTAGATAATAAGTATGCTAACGCGTTCACACTATATTCATAAATGTGTTCACACTATATACTTTGTATTTTTTAATATAAACTCACATGCATCGTTCCAATAAAACTTTGGATTTTTTTGTTCGAATCAAAACAAATAACGAAACAAAAAACTAAACTATATATATATTATTTTTATTGTTTACGGATAAAGTTGGGCAAAATATTTATAAATTTTGATTTGATTTGTTATCCGTTTTGATTTGAAACAAAAAATATGGATATCCGTAACTCTACGAAGCAAATCAAATACTAAAATAAAATATTTTTTAAAAAAAAACAAATCACAAATACCAATATTTTTAGAAACGGATATCTAATTCGATCTGTTATATGCATATATATACATATATGTACAGAATTATATATATATGATATATATATCATAGTTTATATAAGTTTTACAATATTTTTATGAATTAAATTTACTATATTAGGTATTAAAATTTTAAAAGTTAAATAATATTTTATCTTTGTAATAAAATGTTATTTTTAAAATTTTCAATTATTTTTAAAATTTTATTTTATCTACGGATCAACTCGGATATTCTTTAGAATTCTAAATCATTTCGGATATCAGAGTCACCGACTATCCAAGTGGCTAAAGATTGAATAGACATGACCTCCAAATACCCGGATATTCGATATGTGTCCACCTCTATTTACGGATATAATTTATTTTTCTGTATATGAAAAAAATTCACTAATGTCAACGCCTTTTTAATTTTTAATTAATTTTAATTTTATCTTTCATGTATTATTTTGAACAAAATGTCATTTAATATTAATTAACAATATCTTTATATATTTGTCAACTATTTTTATCTACTTTTACATACACATACATGCGCACCTTGATGTGAACACCTTGTAACTAAGTATTTACCACCACTGAAATATCTATCTTTTTTTTTTGGAAGTTGAAATATTTTTTTCTTAGTGCTTCTTTCACTACCAACCAAATTGTAGTGAAATGATTTGTCTTAATAATTTTCTTTTCTTTTTCTTGAACTATTATCCGTTTACAAACTATGATATGAAACCATTGGTTGGACATGACGACTATCTAAAATTCATAACATGAAAATAAATAAATAATAATAATTTTTTATTTTTACCAAAAGAAACTAAAAAATCAAACATTCTAACCGAATAAACCAAAATATTAATTTAAAATAATAGTATATTTTAGGAGATTAAAACCCAAAAAAAAATTAAAACGAACAGATATCTAGATTAAACAAATTTAATGTGTTTTTATTAAAAATAATGAAACTAATAATCATATCCCGCGTAAAGTGCGGGTTATTACCTAGTCTCTAGTATTTCTTGATAATTTGAACAACGTAAATATGAAACAAGAATCTAAAATACAGTAGTTTTTGGATCTATATTTCCTTATCTTATATATTAAAACAGAAGTCACAATCTTGATTTATGTGTGATTTTTTTTAAAATGGACCTAATGAACTTATTCCTAGAAAGTCATGTTACATTTAATCTCTAATCTTATCATTTAAATTTTGGGTCCACCAGAAATTTTTATTGGGCTATCAATAATTGGATTTAAACAATAGATGATCCATTGGATTTATAGATAGTATAAATTAAATAGATATAATTTAATGTTGTAATATTATACCTCCATATGTTAAAATATTTAAATATTTGTCAATGTTAACTTTTAAAATTACAAATATTTGTTTTAAATAACAAAAATCATATTATCTAACAATGATTAATCTTTACTACCTTAAACAAATGAAAACAAATTTTAAAATATATAATTTATTTTAAAAATTAAACAAAAACTAAATGTTTAATTATTTACTCGATAATATAAATCTATGAAGCAAAAAGTTTAATTTTTTAAAAACTTTCTAAATTTGTGAAATGTTGCAATATCTTTGAATATGACAATAAAACAATATTTTTCTAATCTTTAAATAATTTACTAATTCATTAAATATTAGTGTTTACTTCGAATTTTACTATATATACATGTATACTTTAGAAAACTTTAAGTCTATTAATTATTTGGTTCATATACTAATAGTTGTTATTTTTTAAAATATGTATTCTTTTTAATTATTTGTTTATCAAATTATATGATTTTGCAATATAAAACAAAAATATTTAATAAATATAGTTTACTATAATTGATATTAGAATTTATTGAAAATGTGTGGGTTAAATCTCTTATATATTAAATGAGAATCATTGTAATAAATACATTCACACTATAATAGACATGTGGCAGACCCCCAATGATTTGATAATAAGTATGCTAACGCGTTCACACTATATTCATAAATATGTTCACACTATATAATTTGTATTTTTTAATATAAAACTCACATGCATCGTTCCAATAAAACTTTGGATTTTTCTGTTCGAATCAAAACAAATAACGAATCAAAAAACTAAACTATATATATATATATTATTTTTATGGTTTACGGATAAATTTGGGTAAAATATTTATAAATTTTGATTTGATTTGTCATCTGTTTTGATTTAAAACAAAAAATATGGATATCCGTAACTCTACGAAGCAAATCAAATACTAAAATAAAATATTAAAAAAAAAACAAATCTCAAATACTAATATTTTTAGGAACGGATATCTAATTCGATCTGTTATATGCATATATATACATATATGTACAGAATTATATATATATATGATATATATCATAGTTTATATAAGTTTTACAATATTTTTATGAACTAAATTTATTATATTAGGTATTAAAATTTTATAAGTTAAATAATATTTTATTTTTGTAATAAAATGTTATTATTAAAATTTTCAATTATTTTTAAAATTTTATTTTATCTACGGATCAACTCGGATATTCTTTAGAATTCAAAATCATTTCGGATATCAGAGTCACCGACTATCCAAGTGGCTAAAGATTGAATAGACATGAATGCCTCCAAATACCTGGATATTCGATATGTGTTCACCTCTATTTACGGATACAATTTATTTTTCTGTATATGAAAAAAATTCACTAATGTCAAGGCCTTTTTAATTTTTAATTTTTAATTAATTTTAATTTTATCTTTCATGTATTATTTTGAACAAAAATGTTTTAATATTAATTAACAATATCTTTATATATTTGTCAACTAGGTTTATATACTTTTACATACACATACATGCGCACCTTGATGTGAACACCTTGTAACTAAGTATTTACCACCACTGAAATATTTATTTTTTTTGGAAGTTGAAATATTTTTTTCTTAATGCTTCTTTCACTACCGACCAAATTGTAGTGAAATGATTTGTCTTAATAATTTTTTTTTCTTTTTCTTGAACTATTATCCGTTTACAAACTATGATATGAAACCATTGGTTGGACATGACGACTATCTAAAATTCATAACATGAAAATAAACAAATAATAATAATTTTTGATTTTTACCAAAAGAAATTAAAAAATCAAACATTCTAACCGAATAAACCAAAATGTTAATTTAAAATGATAGTTATATTTTAGGAGATTAAAACCCAAAAAAAAAAAACGAACAGATATCCAGATTAAACATATTTAATGTGTTTTTATTAAAAATAACGAAACTAATAATCATATCCCGCGTAAAGTGCAGGTTATTACCTAGTCTCTAGTATTTCTTGATAATTTTAACAACGTACTTATGAAACAAGAATCTAAAATACTGTAGTTTTCGGATCTATGTTTCCTTATCTTATATATTAAAACAGAAGTCATAACCTTGATTTATGTGTGATTTTTTAAAAAATGGACCTAATGGACTTATTCCTAGAAAGTCATGTTATATTTAATCTCTAATCTTATCATTTAAATTTAGGGCCCACCAGAAATTTTTATTGAGCTATCAATAATTGGATTTAAACAATAGATGATTCATTGGATTTATAAATAGTATAAATTAAATATATATATAATTTAATGTTGTAATACTATACTTCCATATGTTAAATATTTAAATATTGTCGATGTTAACTTTTAAAATTATAAATATTTTTTTTAAATAACAAAAATCATATTATCTAACAATAATTAATATTTACTACTTTAAACCAATGAAAACAAATTTTAAACTATATAGCTTATTTTAAAAATTAAACAAAAACTAAATGTTTATTTATCTACTCGATAATATAAATCTATGAAGCAAAAATTTTAACTTTTAAAAAACTTTCTAAATTTGTGAAATGTTACAATATCTTCGAACATGACAATAAAACAATATTTTACTAATCTTTATATATATAGTTACGATTTTAATAATGAATTAAAATCAAAAAATTAATATATAGAAGAAGATACAAATACATGTGAAAGTTTGAAACAATCTATTCAATGAAAAGTATACCGTAAACTTATTATGTTTTAAAAATTGAGAGACATATATATATATATATATATATATTATAATATATACCAATTTAGAATTGAAAACAAAATATTTATATAAAAATAAATGAAAATAAAAATCTGCGCGGTTGCGCGGGTTTAGATCTAGTACTGTAATTAAAAAGCAAACTAAGGAAAAACAAATTAAAATCCAAGCCGTTGTAACTTCAATTCCAGGTTGATTTCGATTTCAGTTCCGTGTTGATGTATTTGTGCCTTTGTGGTACAACTTCTCCTAGACAAGGCTCCGAAGAACAGGCTTGACAAGTTTTTACGTGACCGAATAGGTCAATAGGGTCAAAAATAACGTTGTCCAAGTCGTTAACGCGGTTTAATAATGAGCAAGTGACACTTCTTCCTATTGCTTTCGTCTGCCTCGTTACATCTTTTTTAATGTTCAACCAAATCCAACAAATCCCTTTTTTATTATTTGAAGAGCATTATTTTAAACTAACCTTGACCTCATGTGTTATTAACCAAATTGTCATTTCTTAGGTGTCAACACTAGAATCACTCTCACACCCTTTAATTAAAAGTCCTCTCCTCATTAGACTAATTACATATATTGCCATTATTCAGTACAATATAGCTTAACATAATATATTATATGATTCCTATCTATATAACCGATAACCCATTTTTCACGCGGCCTCCTTCGTATTGATAGAATATCTCTTTTATTATTGATTTTTGTAGTCTCCTTAGGTTTCTATATCCATCAAGTAGATACAAATATATTTTAGTAAAAGTAGTATAAAACAGTTTTTAGTTCAAGAAATATTTCTCATCTATCTCGAGACGCCTATCATC
>NC_027749.1:13029606-13029735 GCF_000695525.1 Brassica oleracea var. oleracea | reverse complement strand
AAGATAATCCCGAGAGACTTCGCTGCTGGAGACAAAGTCCTTCTGTTAAATTCTAGACTCAAGCTATTTCCTGGAAAGCTTAAGTCTCGTTGGTCCGGACCTTTCACCATCACAGAGGTTAGACCTTAT